>NW_023395800.1:0-5881 GCF_002127325.2 Helianthus annuus | reverse complement strand
CACTTTTTTCAGCATAAACCCTAATCCATGAACCATCCGTTTAAGGTTATAAACATTATGTAGGGTTATCATAGAGCCTATTTATCCATTGTTGACACTTTGGACCCTTACGTTCCATAGTTTTCACTGTTTGTCACTTTTAGTCCCTCTAAAGTATGTTTTCACATAACGGAACCTTATGACACGTGTCAAGACATTATTGGACGAAATTTTTCGAGGTGTTACATCCTCACCCCCTTAAAAGAAATCTCGACCCCGAGATTTATTCAAACAAATGGGGATATTTTTCTTTCATCGTGGATTCCACTTCCCACGTATACTCGGGTCCTCTACGGGCATCCCATTTGACCTTAATAATAGGCACGTGCTTCCTTCGAAGCTTCTTTACCTGTCGATCCTCAATCGACAAGGGTTTTTCCACAAATTTTAGACTTTCGTCTATGTGTATATCTGTATGCGGTATAACCAGTGAATCGTCAGCGAAACACTTCTTCAAATTACAGATATGGAACACATTATGAATAGCACTAAGCTCTTCAGGCAATTTTAACTTGTAAGCGACTGCCCCGACACGTTCGATAATCTCGAAAGGTCCTATGTATCTCGGGCTTAGCTTGCCTTTTTTTCTAAATCGCATTACACCTTTCCAAGGTGATACCTTAAGCAACACTTTTTCACCCACATCGAAGTGAAAATCCTTGCGCTTAGGATCCGCATAACTTTTCTGCCTATCCCTGGCAGCTTTCAAACGATCACGGATCTGAACGATCTTGTCTGTCATCTCAAAGACGATATCTGGTCCAGACAACTGGACATCTCCAACTTCTGCCCAACAAATGGGCGATCTACACTTTCTACCGTATAGGGCCTCAAAAGGCGCAGCCTTTATGCTGGAATGGTAGCTATTGTTGTAGGAGAATTCAATCAGTGGTAGGTTCTTATCCCAACTACCACCTAAGTCGATCGCACATGCTCGAAGCATGTCTTCCAAAGTTTGAATAGTACGCTCGCTCTGACCATCAGTCTGAGGATGATAAGCCGTACTAAAATTCAAACGAGTGCCCAACGATTGTTGGAAACTCTTCCAAAAATGCGATGTATATCTAGTATCCCTATCAGAGATAATAGATATAGGTATACCATGTAGCGCTACTATCTTATCGACGTATAATTGAGCTAACATATCTGAGCTATACGTCTCTTTGATGGGTAGAAAATGAGCTGACTTAGTCAGTCTGTCTACTATGACCCATATGGTATCATTTCCCTTTTTCGTCTTCGGCAACTTGGTGATAAAATCCATTGTCACCATTTCCCATTTCCACTTGGGAATTTCAGGTTGCTGAAGCAAACCTGACGGCTTCTGATGCTCGGCCTTGACTTGCGCACAAGTCAAGCATTTGGCCACATACTCGGCCACGGACTTTTTCAAACCAATCCACCAGTAGTTTGTTTTCAAATCCTGGTACATCTTATCAGCTCCAGGATGAACGGAATATTTAGAGCTGTGGGCTTCCTGGAGGATAACATCCCGAAGTCCTCCATATACTGGAACCCATATTCGTCCGTTTAGGCGTAGCATTCCATCTTTATCGTAGGATAACTGCTCCTCAGTTACTCCTAACTTTTCTGCAGGATAGTTAGCTTCCAGCACAGCTTCCTTCTGTGCAGCTAACACCCTTTCATTCAAGTTATTTCTTATTTCAATGCGCTTGGCATTGATTCTGATCGGTTTAACCCTTTCTTTTCTGCTTAAGGCATCGGCAACCACATTTGCCTTGCCTGGATGGTATCTTATCTCACAGTCATAATCATTTAGAGTTTCCATCCATCGCCTTTGTCGCATGTTCAATTCCTTCTGATTGAACAAGTGTTGAAGACTCTTGTGATCCGAATAAATTATGCACTTGGTTCCATACAAGTAGTGTCTCCATAGCTTCAAAGCAAATACAACTGCACCCAATTCCAAATCGTGGGTGGTGTAGTTCTTCTCATGCACCTTGAGCTGGCGAGAAGCATAGGCAATGACTTTGCCTTTCTGCATGAGTACGCAACCCATGCCCGTATGTGATGCGTCACAATACACCACAAATTCCTCTATTCCATCAGGCAATGTCAATACTGGCGCATTGCTCAGCTTCTGCTTCAGAATGTCAAAGGATTCCTGCTGCTTAGGGCCCCAATCAAACTTAATCTTCTTACGGGTTAATGAGGTTAGGGGAGCAGCAATCCTTGAGAAGTTCTCGATGAATCTCCTATAATATCCTGCCAATCCGAGGAAACTGCGAATCTCGGTAGGAGTCTTCGGCTCCTGCCAGTTCATGACTGCTTCTACTTTAGCGGGATCTACTTGGATACCACGCTCGCTTACAACATGTCCAAGAAACTGGACTTCTCGAAGCCAAAATTCACACTTCGAAAATTTGGCATAAAGCTTCTCTTGATGCAAAAGTTTGAGAATACAACGAAGGTGTTTCTCATGATCAGTTTGGCTCTTCGAGTAGATAAGGATGTCGTCAATAAAGACGATAACGAACTTATCTAAATAGGGTTTGCAGACGCGATTCATGAGATCCATGAACGCGGCTGGCGCGTTAGTGAGCCCAAACGGCATCACTAGGAACTCGTAATGTCCATAACGAGTCCTAAACGCTGTCTTGTGTACGTCTTCCTCCTTGACCTTCAACTGATGATATCCTGACCTTAGGTCAATCTTGGAGAAATAGCTTGCTCCTTGCAACTGATCGAACAGATCGTCGATCCTGGGTAACGGATACCTATTCTTGATAGTGACCTTATTAAGCTCACGGTAATCGATGCACAGACGCATCGAACCATCCTTCTTCTTAACGAACAAGATTGGCGCTCCCCAAGGAGACGAGCTAGGTCTAATAAAACCTTTGGCTAAAAGCTCATCCAACTGCGTCCTCAACTCCTTCATCTCCGTTGGTGCCAATCTGTATGGTGCTCTTGCTACAGGTGCAGCACCTGGAATAATGTCTATCCGGAACTCCACTTGTCTATCCGGTGGCAACCCGGGTAGCTCTTCAGGAAATACTTCAGGATATTCCGAGATAACAGGGATATCCTCAATCTTCGGCTTAGGCTCATCTATGGTAACTTGTGCCATATAAATGACACATCCTTTCTGCATGCACCTGGATGCCTTGAGCATGGACACTTGCTCCGGCAATCCATGCTGGGTATCTCCTTGAATAGTAAGTGACTCACCAGACGGAGTCTTAACTATTACTTGCTTTCTATTGCACAGAATCTGGGCTTGGTTACTTGACAACCAATCCATGCCTATCACTATGTCGAATCCAGCTAACTTAAAGGGAAGCAAGGATAACGGGAAAGAATGATTCCTAATGGATATAACACATCCATCTAGAACAGTTGAGGCGGTTTCTAAGGTTCCATCGGCTAATTCCACCTCATATTTCACACTTAAGGTTTTAACAGGAAGGTTCAACAATTTACAAAACTTATCATCTACAAACGACTTATCAGCTCCTGAATCAAACAAGACTCTAGCAAAAACATCATTTACAAGAAACGTACCAGTAATGACGTTATCGTCAAGGACTGCTTCCTTTGCGTCCATTCTGAAGACTCTCGCATTAGTCTTCTTCCCATCATCTGCTTTCTTCGCATTCTTTGGGCAGTTGGGCCGAATATGCCCTTTCTCGTTGCAACCAAAACAGGTTGCATCCTTCATTTTCTTGCAATCCACAGCTTTATGATCTGTGGACTTGCAGATTCCACATCGTTTCTCCGAAGACTGGGATTTCGTCTCCAAACGACATCTCCCAAAGTGGTGCCTCCTGCAGATCTTGCATCTGGGTTTCTCACCCGACTGATGATCACTTTTCCTAGACCCCGACCCTTTCCTGTGGTCGTTGTTCCCTCTATGTCGCTTCTCAGACCTTCGTGAGGTGTCATCCTCACGTTTCCGTTTGTTCTCCTCAGAGCTCTTCATGGCTCTCAATCTAACCACGTCTTGAGTGAGGGAGAGGGATAGATCAGCTACGGATCTAAATGTTGTAGGCCTTGAAGCTTTGACGCTTGCCTTTATCTCCGGTGCCAGACCCCCAATAAATCGAGCAATTCTTCGTGGCTCCGGGGTCACCAGATAAGGCACTAACCGAGATAAGGTGTTGAACGTAGTAAGATACGCTTGACAATCGAGATTTTTCATAACTAGAGACACAAAATCCGATTCAATTCTCTCAACCTCATGCTGCGGGCAGAAGTTCTCCTTAATCAGGGCCACAAACTGTTCCCATGTCATGCTATACAGAGCGGTCTTTCCAGTAGCTTGTAGAAGCGACTTCCACCATGCTAACGCGTCTCCCTTGAACGACTGGGACGCGTACTTCACAACATCCCTATCAGCACACCCGCTGATATCAACCACAGTATCCATCTCATCGATCCACGTCATACAATCGACGGCTCCCTTTTCCCCAGTGAAATCTCTGGGCTTGCAAGATACGAAGTATTTGTACGTACAGGACCTGCTGTGCGTATCATGGTTCATCTTAACTTCTTGCTTTGGGATGCTGCTGTGGTTGGAGGAGTGATTATCATCCTCAGCTTTCTTCGGCTCACTCTTTTTAGATGGCGGCTTACTATGAGCCCCTGAATGAGTCTTAGACTTGACATGCGTCACTGTGCGGGTTCTACTCTGAGTACCACTAGATTCCTTGAACTGCCTATCCATAGCCTTGGCGACAGCATTATCTATCAGTGCTTGCAATTCTTCACCAGTGACGTGAATCCTGGTATTGTCTGGGTGCTCCCCAGAATGACTGTTGGTTTCCTCCGATTTGGCCATTGTAGCTTTAAGCTACAATAAAGGACAAGGTCTATTTAGAACCTAACAGTATTATCGTTCTAGACGATTTATTAACCATGGTATCAAGAACCTTAGCAGTTAATTTAACAAATTTCATTCAGGCTCTTATTAGCAATCAAGGAATGAAAATATATATATCGGCACCATAGGCCTAGTCACAACGGACAATTACTAAATTATAAATTTAGATTTTTATAGGATTATAAATTGTATAATTAAACAAATAACCCTTTACTAGGCAGGGAGTCATAAACTACAACTGCCACTATATAACATAGTTATAACCCGTAGGTATCAAGTCATAAACAGACTTGTGTACAGATATAATCTGTAGATATTTATTGTCTTGGCAGGGAGTTATAAACCACAACTGCCACTATATGACATAGTCATAACCCGAAGGTATCAAGTCATTAATAGACTTGTATACAGATATAATCTGTAGATAATTTATTAAAAAGGGTGGCTTGTGTGATTCTACCGATCACGCTTAGCCAGGAATGTTAACATGTTTTCAGATGTTAACAGGGAGTTGAATCTTTTCAACCAGGTTTTACCATCAGGGCCAGGCCTGTTAATAAGGCATTTAAGCTAGGTTATACCTTACTAAGATTCTTATAAAATGGCAAATCAATTAAAAATTGATATTTTCCATTATTTTAATATTATATTCATGCATATAAATAAAATGAGAAATTCAAATTGACCATTTCAAATTTCAAATAAAGTACTAGTACATATTTGCCCTAAACGGGACTTTGAACTAACATGAATAACATGAATAACATGAATAACATGCCCGCGCAGGGGCTAAACAAATAACAACAAAAGCAAAATAAAATAAAGCAAACCCACGCAGGGGTCAACAGAACAGCATACCCACGCAGGGTAGAATAAGATAGATATACCCACGCAGGGGTAGAGTACAAGGATAGATGTCCACGCAGGGACATGAGTAAATGAGACAATAATTAAAGGATTCAATGATCCCTCTTGCTCTTACCCTTGAGCAGGTCAAAC
>NW_023395799.1:0-5962 GCF_002127325.2 Helianthus annuus | reverse complement strand
AATCGGAACCCATATACGTCCATTCAGCCTAAGAATTCCATCCTTGCTAACGAGTCAACTGCTCCTCAGTTACTCCAGCTTTTCATTAGGAGTAATTAGCTTCCAACACAGCTCTCGCTGCGCAGCCAAATCCTCTCCATCAAAATTATTTTTAACTTCAATGCTCTTGGCATTGATTTCGAATGGGTTTTTACCTCTTTCTTTCCTGCTCAATGCATCGGCTACTACATTCGCCTTGCCGGGATGGTACCATTGATTCACAGTCATAATCATTCAGGGTTTCCATCCAACGGCGTGTCTCATGTTCAACTCTTCTGGTTGAACAGGTGCTGGAGGCTTTTGTGACAGAATAAATCACAAATTTAATGCCATAAAGGTAGTGCCTCCACAACTTAAGTGCAAATACAACGGCATCCCAACTCCAAATCATGGGTTGGTGTAATTCTTTTCATTGCACCCTTTAATGTTGCCTTGAAGCATAGGCAATCACCTGCCCTTTCTGCATAAAGCTGCATAAGCACCACCCCATGCCCGTGTGTGATGTTCATCGCAGTAAACTACGAATTCATCTGTACCCTCAGGTAAGGGTCAACACAGGTGCGTTGCTTAGCTTCTGCTTCAGTATTTCAAAGGACTTCTTGCTGCTTCGGGCCCAAATGTACTTTTCTTTCTTCTGGTCAAAGAAGTCAAGGGCGCAGCAATCCTTGAAAAATTCTCAATAAATCTCCGGTAATATCCTGCTAATCCCAGGAAACTACGGATTTCGGTAGGCGTCTTTGCGCTCTTGCCAGTTCATGACCGCCTCTACCTTAGCGGATCCACTTGGATACCACGCTCACTCACAACGTGACCTAAAACTGGACTTCTCGTAGCCAGAATTCACATTTCGAGAATTTGGCGTAGAGTTTCTCACGCTGTAGTAATTCGAGAATGCAACGAGGTGCTTCTCGTGGTCATCTTGATTCTTGGAATATATAAGGATATCGTCGATGAAGACTATGACGAATTTGTCTAATACGGCTTGCACACGCGATTCATGAGGTCCATGAACGCAGCCGGTGCATTTGTAGCCCAAAAGGGCATCACAAGGAACTCGTAATGACCATAGCGAGTCCTAAATGCAGTCTTGTGTACATCTCATCTCTGACCCTTAGTGATGATAACCCGACCTTAAGTCGATCTTGGAAAATAGCTTGCTCCTTGCAGCTGATCGAATAGATCACGATCCTTGGTAAAGGATATCTATTCTTTATTGGTAACTTTATTCAGCTCTCTATAGTCGATGCACAACCGCATTGATCCGTCCTTCTTCTTTACAAATAGGACAGGAGCTCCCCAGGGAGATGAACTAGGTCTGATAAAACCTTTCGCCAGCAGTTCATCCAACTGGGTCCTCAGTTCTTTCATTTCCGTTGGCGCTAATCTGTAAGGTGCTCTTGCTATCGGAGCGCTCCAGGAATGATGTCAATTCTGAAACTCCACTTGTCTATCTGGTGGCAAACCAGATAGTTCTTCAGGAAAAACTCGGGGTATTCAGAAATGACAGGAAGATCCTCGATCTTCGGCTTTGGTTCTTCAATTATCACCTGAGCCATGTAAATTACACAGCCTCTGTTAAACACCTTGAAGCTTTCAACATGGATACGTCTTCGGGCAATCCGTAATGTGTATCCCTCGAATGGTAAGAGATTCACCACTCGGAGTTTTTAAGACTATTTGCCTCTTGCCGCAAATGATTTGGGCCTGGTTATGGGATAACCAGTCCATGCCTAGCACAACGTACAAAACCGCAATTTTGAAGGAAGTAGAGATAAAGGCAAAGAATGGTTCCTAATGGACATTTCACATCCTTCTAGAACAGTTAGAGACGGTTTCTATCGTGTGTCTGCTAACTCTACTTCGATTTCACTTCAAGGTTTTGATTGGCATATTTAGTAGTTGGCAAAATTTCTGGTCTACAAAGGATTTATCAGCGCCAGATCGAACAGTACTCTTGCAAATATATTATTTATGAGAAAGGTACCTGTAAGCACAGTGTCGTCCTTAACCGCTTCCTTTGCATCCAAGCGAAAAATTCTCGCATTGATTTCTTAGTCTCTTCTGCCTTCTTGGCATACTTCGCGGCAATTACTCTTATGTGCCCCTTTTCATTACAATTAAAGCAGGTTGCATCCTTTATCTTTTTGCACTCCACTGTCTTATGATCCTTGGACTTGCATAGCCACAGGGTGGAGTCCTTTGTTGCGACTGTGAACCAGACGACCTACACTTCCCGGAGTGAGGTTTCTTGCAGACCTTGCATTAAGGGTCTTCCATCAGCTTGCCCCTCCTTCCTTGCCTCGACCCTTTCTTCCCTCACCGTTTCCACGGTGCTTTTTCCGGACTTTCGTGAGGTATCATCCTCACGCTTTCGCTTTTCAGCCTCCTGCTCCTTTGTGCCCTCAGACGGACAGCATCAAGTGTAAGAGACAAGGAGAGGTCAGTAACTGACCTGAAGGTCGTCGGCCTAGAGGCCTTTACGCTGGCCTTGATCGCCGGCTCTAAGCCCCCAATGAAACGGGCAATCCTTCTGGGTTCTGGTGTCACAAGATATGGCACCAGGCGTGACATAGTGTTAAAGCTTGTCAGATAAGCTTGACAATCCAGGTTTGTCATCACTAGTGAGACAAAATCTGCCTCAATCTTCTCAACCTCGTGCTGAGGGCAGTAGTTTTCTTTTATGAGGGTAATAAACTCCCCCATGACATTTTGTACAAGGCAGACTTACCTGAAGCCTGCACCAGAGCTCTCCACATGCCAGGGCCTCGCCCTTGAATGACTGGGACACAAACTTAACCACATCCTCAGCGCACCGGATGTCCACAATCGTTGTCCATCTCGTCCAGCCAGGTGATACAATCAACCGCACCTTTTTCCCCTGTAATTCACGGGGCTTACATGATACAAAGTATTTGTAGGTCAACCCTTAGACTGGACGCATCAGTATATTCTCTATCGCGGTGAACGCTGTGCTCAGTAGACGAATGCTGTCGTCATCTTTCTTGGGTTCAGAGGTGGTTGAGTGTGTCTTTGGTTTAGAGGGTGTTTTGACACAGATCTGCCTTGAGACTCAGTATGTTGACGATCAATAGCTGCCTGGACAGCATTGTTATCAGAGTCTTTAGTGTGCGCCTGTCAAATGTACTGACGCATTGTCATAGTCATTTTCATTCGTGTGGCTGTTCTTCTCCGTTGGGATCCGCCATTGTAACTTGAATCTGTTACAGAAGATAACAAAATTTTAATTTAGGAGATTTATATTGATTGTCTTTTATGACACTTTGTCAACCATGGTACAGAGACCATATCTGGTTAACTTATTATTTTCATTATATATTAGGATCTGAATATCTCTATTTCAACTATATAAATAGTATTGGCGGCATAAAGCCTAATCATGATGATGTTTTATAATGTTAGCCGAGATTCATAGAATCAAAGGCATAGAGAGTTGAACCGTAGTTCTTTTATCTCTTTCTGACAGAGAGTCATAGACACTACTGCCTTTTTGTCTTATAAGACAATTATTATGGCCATAGGCACTACACCTCTAATGGATGTCTTAATATGGTTGGCCCGTAGGCACTACATCACTAATGGATGTTTTGATAATATTGGCCCGTAGGCACTACATCACTAATGGATGTTTTGATAATATTGGCCCGTAGGCACTACATCACTAATGGATGTTTTAATATACTGGCCCGTAGGCGCTACATCGCTAATGGATGTCTTTAATATTGGCCCGTAGGCATTGCATCGCTAAATGGATGTCTTTATAATATTGGCCGTAGGCATTGCATCGCTAAATGGATGTCTTTATAATATTGGCCCGTAGGCATTGCATCGCTAAATGGATGTCTTTATAATATTGATCACCTT
Organism: Helianthus annuus; assembly: GCF_002127325.2. Taxonomy (NCBI): domain Eukaryota; kingdom Viridiplantae; phylum Streptophyta; class Magnoliopsida; order Asterales; family Asteraceae; genus Helianthus; species Helianthus annuus. The sequence goes on along the minus strand of NW_023395799.1, from coordinate 2,041 downwards.
TGTTGGTGATTTAACCCACGATTTATATATCATTTAGTTGGGTTTTGAAATCCTTAAAGGATTATTGTATAGGAATGACGTGCGTGATTATAACGAATCACATCTGCCATGAATGTTAACATGCGTACAGAGGTTAACAGGGAATCAGAATCTTTTCAGCTAGGTCGTACCATCTTGACTGATCTTAAAAGACCCCAAGCTAGGTTTCACCCCCTTAAGATTCTTTATTAGGCAGATCAATATAAAAGGAATGGTTTTGATTTATTTTTATATATATTAAAACAAAACTCATACATACATTCCAAAATCTCAAATACAATTACATATTGCCCTAAACGGGTCTTTCAAATAATATATACCTCCATAGAGGTTTTAAAATAAGTGACAAGTCCACGCAGGGACTAAACAAGGTAGGTGTCCATGCAAGGACTAAATATAAGTCCACGTAGGGACTGAAATACGATAAGTTGTCCACGCAGGGACTTATTTCAAAGTAGAAATTACAGTAGTACTACTATTAAGGGCTAGTGGTCACGTTTCTTCTTTTTGCCCTTTAGTAGGTTGCCAAGCCCTTGAGAAAACCTCGGTGGCTTTTCTTTTCTTCCTCGAACTCTCTCTCCACACGATCTAGTCGATGGAGTATTTCTTCCTGTTCAGGAGGAGAAAAACGTGGTTGTTGCGCTTGAGGCGGAACTGGAGGTCTGGGAGGTATTGGATACCCATGAGCTGAGTAATCCGGTGGTCCCATGTTTCCATGTGCTCCGTCAGGGTAGCGCGCATTATATCTTGCCGACACCACGTATGGGTCGCGCTCATAGCCGTAGTTGTATTGTGCTTGTGATGGCTCGAACGGGTTGTAAGCCGTCGGACCCGTATAAGCAGGTATGGGTTGGTCATACCCAAATGGTGGCGAATTTCGTGCAGTAGGTGCGGAGTTCGCTTCTTGTATAGGACTTGAATGTCCTTCTTCATGTAGTGGCGGATAGTGGCTACTACTAGAATGTCGAGGAGTGCTGAAGTGGTTACCCCCTCCTCCTCGTGTAGACATACGAGCATTTGTCCTCCTACGCCTCGGCGGATCAGGTATTACTGGTTGTGCCGGTGGCGGAGGTGGTGGCGTAACTGCCTCAAAGCGTGAATCCTCAGATGGATCCTGTGGATGTCTCGGTTGCGATGTCTGATGAGATGGTGTGTTGTACCACTCATGTCGGTCAAACAAGGCCATAAAGCTGTCTGGGCCTTGATACTGCGGACCATGATATGAAGATCCATCAGATACTTCTATCGGATGCGTGGGCGTACCACGAGCTGGTTCAGTTGGATCCTCATCTTCCTCCATGGGATCTTCAGAAAAATGGTCTTGTGGCCCTAGTGGAACAAAACCTGAAGGTTCCTGTATGTAGTCAGCCGGATTAAACTGAGCTACGTAGTATGGACTAGGGTCGTCGTAGTTTCGGTGTGATACCGAACGTTGTAGAGGTATGAAGGAAGGTCGTGGGTTGTTGGGATTATTTTCTGAATCTGGCCCAAAGGAGTGCCGGTAGGATGGCGTCGAGCTGTGCGAAGTGGAATGCCTCGCTGGTTCGTAAAGATCTCTTCGTCGTTGTGGCTCTTCGCTTCGTGTCATCGAAGGATGTCTTGTACCAGATGGTCCAGCTTCTTGATCGTGATGTGTCACGATTTCTCCTCGGCCTCTTCTTCCCCTTCCTCTTCCTCGGAATATAACAGGTGGCATTTTCCTGCTCCAAAACTTATTAAAAATCAAATCGAAAATAAAGACAAAAAGGAGTATTAATCCGAATTTGTCCTAAGTTCTTGTCTAGACTCAAGTATGTGCAATTGTGTCACTGAGATTAAACACGATGCCTATTGTATTTAATTCACTCAATGTTGGCTCTGATACCAACCTGTCACACCCCGATTTCCACGTGTCTCACCGGTGGGCCCGGTGGGGGATTACCGTGACGATGTTGGCAACAATATAGTCAAACCACACAATTATATAATGCAGTTAACTCTTAGCAAGACGGAATTTTACGAT
>NW_023395798.1:0-5980 GCF_002127325.2 Helianthus annuus | reverse complement strand
CGTGGAAATCGGGGTGTGACAATAGACCCAGTTCGGAACCGAATGTCGCAAAAGTTTGACTTTTGCTTTGACTTCAGTTCTGACCCGTTTTAGTGCAATATAGATATGCCTTAGGACTCTCTTAGGACCAGGTTACATGATGGCATAAGCCTCTGTGACCGGTTCGATGTTGTCCGAGTCTTTTACGCGTTTCCGTTAATTACTTAAAAAGTTGACCGTAACGCCCTTTTTAAAATAAAACGAGTATTTCGGATACGTGAAAGGACCATGACTATGCTTACCAAATGCTAAACATGTCCTTAAAGTTTCACGTTAATCAGAGGTCTAGAATAGGAGTTATGCTAAAAAGCGCAATTAAAGTAAACTTTAGTAATAAACGGCGCAATTAGCATAACGCCTACCTAGACCAAGATTTGGTCACCAAAACTTTTACCCACTGTAATAAAATAATACTTTGGGATTTTTAAAGATTTTTAATAAATTTTAACCCGCTCATAACCTGCGGTTATGGCTACGGTTCGGTAAATACCGAATATGCCCTTTTCGGCCAAAACTTGAGTTCTACAAGGTCTTTTGACCCGATTCCAGTTGCTACTGATTTTAAACAATAAATAAGATATTTTAGACTTGTTTAAACTGATCAGGAAATGCAAGTTTCCTGTAGAACTCAGAAATCCCTTTCAAAGTCTTTAAAATGACCGGAAAACCCATACGGGGCGTATAATGAACTAAAACTCGTTACGGGCATTATGGAAGGTATCCTACTGATACCACAACCTCTTTAAAGTATATTGACTTAGGAAAACAGTGTAGGACTCCTACGGTTACCCGTTGCGCCTATTGCGCGCACGGTTCGGCTTATGTAACTAGTTTACATAAATTAGCCGATACGGGTCAAACCATATCATTTTGACCCCAAAATCCAGAGTGTGAATATTAAACCCATATAAAACAAGTCTCCGAACTTGTTGGGTCAGAATCACACTCCATTCTCAGTTTTCGCCTACACGCGATTAAACCGTAACTATCCCTCGAAACTAACCGGTCTAGGCTACGGCTAATATAAAGACCCGTTAGGATTCTAATAGGTTATTTTAAAACCTTCGTTCCAGAATAAGGAGCCCCAGTAAAAGATATCAGTGATTTAATTGATTAAGGAATATACGTTGCAAAGGTAAATACTTTTAACTTAATTTCCCTTATACGGGCTTGGGTTACGGTATATAAAATACCGCTTGATTGAGCATCAAATAATTCCATCGCTTAGGTGGTTAATTGAATAGTTTGATCGGCTCATTTAAACAGTCTTGTTACTTAAAAGCCTTTGGGGGGTTAATGACCATGTCCCGGATATCCTTGGCATCATTTTACGAAATGGCCACGACCTTGACACCCGGGTGTAGGCGTACACCCGGTATGATGTCTATACTATTAAAAGACGTAGCCGATGGTTTACCCACCTCGGTTTTAGGCAAATGTGGTGTGTCTATTGATCTTTAACCCGGACAGGATCCGGGCTACTGAACGCATAGAAGGAACATGTAATTCGTTCACAAGATTATAATATTAAATAATTTTCCCAAGTTAAACAAACATGTTTATGCCTTGTGCATCTAAACCAATTTTCAATCATTTACAAAATGAGTCAGTTGATCGTGTTTACCAGTGTAAACTGACGTATTTTTCCAAAAAGATTAAGTGCAGGTACTACACGTAATTGGCTGGCATTAGCTCCATAGCATCATTAAGAAGTCTCGCAAGCTTGATGTCTTATCTGTTGAACGACATTTTATTTTATTTTGATCCATCCTGTGGATACTATTCAACTACTTGTGATACATTTGATATTACAGTAAATGGTTGAATTATATTTATCTTTATTGCTTCCGCTGTGCATTTAAATATTGTGGTTTGACTATATTGTTGCCAACTACGTCACGGTAATCCCCCATCGGGCCCACCGGTGATACACGTGGAAATCGGGGTGTGACAGGTTGGTATCAGAGCCAACATTGAGTGAATTAAACACTATCCTAATGTGTTTAATCTCAGTGACACAATTGCACATACTTGAGTCTAGACAAGAACATAGGACAAATTCGAATTGTTATTCCAACTTTGTCTTTTTCTTTTATTATTGGTATTTAAAGTTTTATAAAGCAGGAAATATGCTGCCAGTGATTTTCCGAGGAAGAGGAAGGGGAAGAAGAGGCAGAGGAGAGATCGTTACTCATCACGATCACGAAGCCGGGCCATCAAATACGCGAGCTCCTTCGACCACAAGGAGCGAAGAACCGCAGAGGCGAAGAGACCTTTACGAACCTGCGAGGCATTCCACCTCGCACAGCTCGACGCCATCATACCGGCACTCATTTGGGCCAAATTCTAAGAATGATCCCAACAACCCGCAACCCTCCTTCATACCTCTACAACGTTCGGTATCGCACCGAAATTTTGACGACCCTACTCCATACTTCAGAGGTCAGTTTAATCCAGCTGACTACATCCAGGAACCTTCAGGCTTTGTTCCGTTAGGGCCCCAAGATCATTTCTCCGAAGATCATATGGACGAGGATACTGATCCGACAGAACCTGCTCGTGGTACGCCCACGCATCCAATAGAAGTCTCTGATGGGTCATCCTTCCATGGCGCACCCTATCAGGGACCAGATAGCTTTCAAGCGTTGTTTGACCGACATGAGTGGTACTACACACCACCTCAGTAGACATCACAACAACCGCGACATCCGCAAGATCCTTCCGAGGATTCACGCTTCGTGGCAGTTACGCCACCACCTCCGCCACCGGTACAACCAGTAATGCCTGATCCGCCAAGGCGTAGGAGGACAAATGCTCGTATGTCCACACGAGGAGGAGGGGATTTCCACTTCAGCACCCCTCGACACTCTAGTAGTAGCCACTACCCGCCACTACAAGAAGAAGGACCTTCAAGTCCTGTACAGGAGGCGAACTCCGCACCAGCTGCACCAAATTCGCCACCATTCGGGTATGACCAACCCATACCTGCTTACACGGGTCCAACGGCTTACAACCCGTTCGAACCGTCATCACAAGCGCATTACAACTACAATTATGAGCGCGACCCATATGTGGTGTCGGCTAGGTATAATGCACGCTATCCCGACGGAGCTCATGGGAACATGGGAGTACCGGACTACTCAGCACATGGGTATCCAGCACCTCCCAGACCTCCAGTTCCGCAACAGGCGCCACAACCACGTTTCTCTCCTCCCGAACAAGAATAAATACTCCACCGTTTGAGCCGTGTGGAGAGAGAATTCGAGGAAGAACGTAAGAGCCACCGAGGATTCCTCAAGGGCTTAGCAAACCTACTAAAGGGCAAGAAGAAGAAATGTGACCATTAGTCCTTATGTATGTTCTAATGTAATGTTTATTTTAAAAGAAGTCCCTGCGTGGACATTTATCGTATTTCAGTCCCTACGTGGACTTGGAAATCGGGGTGTGACATCAAGTGTTTTCGCTCGACGATTCCATTCTTGGGTGGTTGGTTTGGCCCTTGTTCCTGTAACTCGAATCCTAGCCCAGTATATCCCATTTTAGTTTTATACCATTGTGAACCTTACGCCTTTTTACTCTCTGATCGAGGTTCTTGGCATTGAAAAATCTTCGTAAAGGAAATCACACGTGTATATATTGACATTTAAGAGATATACAGTCAACAAACTCAAGAGCAATGGTCATATATATGTGGATTAGACACCAAAAAATAAACACTCAAAAAATGACTACAATTTAAGGAATGTGTTTAGTGACGGCATTAGATTCCTAATTGATGGAGAAAGGTCTGGTGGCAACAAAAGCTGCTTCCAGGAGGTTGTCAATTTTTTCGCTCGACGATTCCATTCTTGGGTGGTTGGTTGGTTTGGTCCTTGTTCCTGTAACTCGAATCCTAGCCCGGCATATCCCATTTTAGTTTTACACCAATGTGAACCTTACGCCTTTTTTACTCTCTGATCGAGGTTCTCGGCATTGAAAAATCTTCGTAAACTAAATCACACGTGTATATGTTGATATTTAAGAGGTATACAGTCAAGAAAATCAAGAGCAATGGTGATATATATTCGGATTAGATACCAAAACATAAACACTCAAAAAATGGCTACAATTCAAAGAATGTGTTTAGTGACGGCATCAGATTCCTAATTGATGGAGAAAGGTCTGGTGGCAAGAAAAGCTGCTTTTAGGAGGTTGTCAAGTGTTTTCGCTCGAAGATTCCATTCTTGGGTGGTTGGTTTGGTCCTTGTTCCTGTAACTCGAATCCTAGCCTGACATATCCCATTTTAGTTTTACACCATTGTGAACCTTACGCCTTTTTTACTCTCTGATCGAAGTTCTCGGCATTGAAAAATCTTCGTAAACTAAATCACACATGTGTATGTTGACATTTTAGAGGTATACAATCAAGAAAATCAAGAGCAATGGTGATATATATATGCGGATTAGACACCAAAAAATAAACACTCAAAAAATGGCTACAATTTAAGGAATGTGTTTAGTGACGACATGAGATACCTAATTGATGGAGAAAGGTCTGGTGGCAGGAAAAGCTGCTTCCAGGAGGTTGTCAGGTGTTTTCGCTCGACGATTCCATTCTAGGGTGGTTGGTTTGGCCCTTGTTTATGTAAATCGAATCCTAGCCCAGTATATCCCGTTTTAGTTTTACTGCATTGTGAACCTTACGTCTTTTTTACTCTCTGATCGAGGTTCTTGGCATTGAAAAATCTTCGTAAACTAAATCACACGTGTATATGTTGACATTTAAGAGGTATACAGTCAAGAAAATCAAGAGCAATGGTGATATATATGCGGATTAGACAACAAAAAATAAACACACAAAAAATGGCTACAATTTAAGGAATGTTTTTTAGTGATGGCATCAGACTCCTAATTGATGGAGAAAGGTCTGGTGGCAAGAAAAGCTGCTTCCAGGAGGTTGTCAAGTGTTTTCGCTCGACGAATCCATTCTTGAGTGGTTGGTTTGGTCCTTGTTCCTGTAACTGGAATCCTAGGCCGGCATATCCCATTTTAGTTATACACCGTTGTGAACCTTGCGCCCTTTTTTACTCTCTCATCGAGTTTCTCGGCATCGAAAAATCTTCGTAAACTAAATCATACGTGTATAAGTTGACATTTAAGAGATATATAGTCAAGTAAATCAAGAGCAATGGTGATATATATGCGGATTAGACACCAAAAAAATAAACACTCAAAAAATGGCTACAATTTAAGGAATGTGTTTAGTGACGGCATCAGATTCCTAATTGATGGAGAATGGCCTGGTGGCAAGAAAAGCTGCTTCCAGGAGGTTGTCAAGTGTTTTTGCTCGACGATTCCATTTTTGGGTGGTTGGTTTGGCCCTTGTTCCTGTAACTCGAATTCTATCCCGGTATATCTCAATATAGTCTTACACCATTGTGAACCTTACGCCTTTTTTACTCTTTGATCGATGTTCTCGGCATTGAAAAATCTTCGTAAACTAAATCACACGTGTATATGTTGACATTTAAGAGGTATGCAGTCAAGAAAAATAAGAGCAATGGTGATATATATGCGGATTAGACAACAAAAAATAAACACAGAAAAGGGCTACAATTTAAGGAATGTTTTTTAGTGACGGCATCAGATTCCTAATTGATAGAGAAAGGTCTGGTGGCAAGAAAAGCTGCTTCCAGGAGGTTGTCAAGTGTTTTCGCTCGACGATTCCATTCTTAGGTGGTTGGTTTGGCCGTTGTTCCTGTAACTCGAATCCGAACCCGGTATATCCCATTTTAATTTTACACCATTGTGAACCTTACGCCTTTTTTACTCTCTGATCAAGGTTCTCGGCATTGGAAAATCTTCGTAAACTAAATCACACGTGTATATGTTGACATTTAAGAGATAAACAGTCAAGAAACTCAAGAGCAATAGTGATATATATGTTGATTAGACACCAAAA
>NW_023395797.1:0-6009 GCF_002127325.2 Helianthus annuus | reverse complement strand
CGATTTTAATTTTACACCATTGTGATCCTTACGCCTTTTTTACTCTCTGATCGAGGTTCTCGGCATTGAAAAATCTTCGTAAACTAAATCACACGTGTATATGTTGATATTTAAGAGATATACAATCAAGAAAATCAAGGGCAATGGTGATATATAAGTGGATTAGACACCAAAAAAAACACTCAACAAATGGCAAAAATTTATGGAATGTGTTTAGTGAAGGAATCAGATTCCTAATTGATGGAGAAAGGTCTGGTGGCAAGAAAAGCTGCTTCTAGGAGGTTGTCAAGTGTTTTCGCTTGACGGTTCCATTCTTGGGTTGTTGCTTTTGCCCCTGTACCTGTAACACAAATCCTAGCCCGGTATATCCCATTTTAATTTTACACCATTGTGAACCTTACGCCTTTTTTACTCTCTGATCGAGGTTCTTGGCATTGAAAAATCTTCGTAAACTAACTTACACGTGTATATGTTGACATTTAAGAGATATACAGTCAAGAAAATCAAGGGCAATGGTGATATATATATATGCGGATTAGACACCAAAAAAACACTCAACAAATGGCTACAATTTAAGGAATGTGTTTAGTGATGGCATCAGATTCCTAATTGATGGAGAAAGATCTGGTGGCAAGAAAAGCTACTTCTAGGAGGTTGTCAAGTATTTTCGCTCGATGATTCAATTCTTGGGTGGTTGCTTTGGCCCTTGTTCATGTAACTCGAATCCTAGCCCGGTATATCCCATTTTAATTTTACACCATTGTGAACCTTACGCCTTTTTTACTCTCTGATCGAGGTTCTAGGCATTGAAAAATCTTCGTAAAACTAAATCACACGTGTATATGTTGACATTTAAGAGATATACAGTCAAGAAAATCAAGGGCAATGGTGATATATATGCGGATTAGACACCAAAAAAAACACTCAACAAATGGCTACAAATTTAAGGAATGTGTTCAGATTCCAAATTGATGGAGAAAGGTCTGGTGGCAAGAAAAGCTACTTCTAGGAGGTTGTCAAGTGTTTTCGCTCGATGATTCCATTCTTGGGTGGTTGTTTTGGCCCTTGTTCTTGTAACTCGAATCCTAGCCCGGTATATCCCATTTTAATTTTACACCATTGTGAACTTTACGCCGTTTTTACTCTCTGGTCGAGGTTCTTGGCATTGAAAAATCTTCGTAAACTAAATCACACCTGTATATGTTGACATTTAAGAGATATACAGTCAAGAATATCAAGGGCAATGGTGATATATATGCGGATTAGACACAAAAAAAATACTCAACAAATGGCTACAATTTAAGGAATGTGTTTAGTTATGGCATCATATTCCTGATTGATGGAGAAAGGTCTGGTGGCAAGAAAAGCTGCTTCTAGGAGGTTGTCAAGTTTTTTCGCTCGACGATTCCATTCTTGGGTGGTTGGTTTGGCCCTTGTTCCCGCAACTCGAATCTTAGCCCGGTATATCCCATTTTAATTGTAGGATCGGTTTCGACCTGAATGAGGCGTTCGGAAGAGCTCTCGTACGTTTCAGAGGCGGAATACTAAGAAACGCACTAGAAAAACAGCTTGAATACACTTTAAATCTCTTTTCTATTGATATGACAGTAATTACAGTACAAGGAAATACCGGCAGCACCTCGGTATCAAATATTCGAATCGTTACAAATGAACTCGTTTGAACGGTATTTATACTAACAGATCCTGTCCGTTTGAACATGCTCAAACGGACGCTTCACTCAAACGACCACCACTCAAACGGTCAAGATCAAACGGAAGGGCTTCAAGCGGAAGCCTCTCCAAACGGCTAGATATCCTTCAAACGGCCAGGCTTTCAATTCTCTTGATTTCTTGCCCAATCTGATCTGCAACGAACCCGAGACTCGACATAAGACGAAGACGACAGATGACTGCACCAACATTAATTTTACACCATTGTGAACCTTACGCCTTTTTTTACTCTCTGATCGAGGTTCTCGGCATTGAAAAATCTTCGTAAACTAAATCACACGTGTATATGTTGACATTTAAGAGATATACAATCAAGAAAATCAAGAGCAATGGTGATATATATGCGGATTAGACACAAAAAAAACACTCAACAAATGGCTACCATTTGAGGAATGTGTTTAGTGACGGCATCGGATTGCTAATTGATGGAGAAAGGTCTGGTGGCCAGAAAAGCTGCTTCTAGGAGGTTGTCAAGTGTTTTCGCTCGACGATTCCATTCTTGGGTGGTTGGTTCGGCCCTTGTTCCTATAACTCGAATCCTAGCCCGGTATATCCCATTTTAATTTTACACCATTGTGAACCTTACGCCTTTTTTAATCTATGATCGAGGTTCTCGGCATTGAAAAATCTACGTAAATTAAATCACACATGTACATGTTGACATTTAAGAGATATATAGTCAAGAAAATCAAGGGCAATGGTGATATATATGCGGAGTAGACACCAAAAAAACACTCAACAAATGGCTACAATTTAAGGAATGTGTTTAGTGACGGCATCAGATTCCTAATTGATGGAGAAATGTCTGGTGGCAAGAAAAGCTACTTCTAGGAGGTTGTCAAGTGTTTTCGCTCGACGATTCCACTTATGGGTGGTTGGTTTGGCCCTTGTTCCTGTAACTCGAATCCTAACCCGGTATATCCCATTTTAATTTTGCACCATTGAGAACCTTACGCCTTTTTTACTCTCTGATCGAGGTTCTCGGCATTGAAAAATCTTCGTAACCTAAATCACACGTGTATATGTTAACATTTAAGAGATATACAGTCAAGAAAATCAAGGGCAATGGTGATATATATGAGGATTAGACACCAAAAGAAAACACTCAACAAATGGCTACAAATTTAAGGAATGTGTTTAGTGACGGCATCAGATTCCTAATTAATGGAGAAAGGTCTGGTGGTAAGAAAAGCTGCTTCTAAGAGGTTGTCAAGTGTTTTCGCTCGATGATTCCATTCTTGGGTGGTTGTTTTGGCCCTTGTTCCTGTAACTCGAATCCTAGCCCGGTATATCCTATTTTAATTTTACACCATTGTGAACTTTACGCCGTTTTTACTCTCTGGTTGAGGTTCTTGGCATTGAAAAATCTTCGTAAACTAAATCACACGTGTGTATGTTGACATTTAAGAGATATACAGTCAAGAATATCAAGGGCAATGGTGATATATATGCGGATTAGACACCAAAAAAACACTCAACAAATGGCTACAATTTAAGGAATGTGTTTAGTGACGGCATCATATTGTTAATTGATGGAGAAAGGTCTGGTGGCAAGAAAAGCTGCTTCTAGGAGGTTGTCAAGTGTTTTCGCTCAACGATTCCATTCTTGGGTGGTTGGTTTGGCCCTTGTTCCTGTAACTCGAATCCTAGCCCGGTATATCTCATTTTAATTTTACACCATTGTGAACCTTACGCCTTTTTTACTCTCTGATCGAGGTTCTCGGCATTTAAAAATCCTCGTAAACTAAATCACACGTGTATATGTTGACATTTAAGAGATATACAGTCAAGAAAATCCAGGGCAATGGTGATATATATGCGGATTAGACACCAAAAAAAACACTCAACAAATGGCTACAATTTAAGGAATGTGTTTAGTGACGGCATCATATTCCTAATTGATGGAGAAAGGTCTGGTGGCAAGAAAAGCTGCTTCTAGGAGGTTGTCAAGTGTTTTCCCTCGACGATTCCATTCTTGGGTGGTTGGTTTGGCCCTTGTTCTGTAACTCGAATCCTAGCTCGGTATATCTCATTTTAATTTTACACCATTGTGAACCTTACGCCTTTTATACTCTCTGATCGAGGTTCTCGGCACCACTATACTTCAGAATATCCAAGAAACCATTCCATTGAGCTGGCAATGCATCGACAAACTTTGTGACCACCTCTTCTGGAGTTACCACTACCCCAAAATTACCCATCTTACTCAGCAGATGATAATATCGAGTTGCCATATCTCCCAGCGACTCCCTTTCCATACACATGAAGCCATCGAATTCCTTTTTGAGCAGATAATGTCTCAGCTTGCGTGACGCCGCATTTCCTTGACCTCTCGCCTTTAATGCATCCCATAGACTTTTTGTCGTTTTGAATCTCACAAAATGATGATAAATATCTTTGTTTAAGGCTTGAGTTAGAATTGAAAATGTTTTATTTTCTAAATCATATGCCTTTTTATCATCGATAGAAAGATCTGCAAATGTCACGGCATTTCAACCAGCTTCTTCAAGTGCTTGATCGAATTCCATGGTAAAAGACAACCACAACTCCGTGTTTTGCCCAAGAATATACGTATGAAATCTCTCTTGCCATCCGGGATACTCGTTCATATGCATGAGCTTTGGTGGACGGTTGTTACTACCAGTTTCATTTTCGCTCAAAAGAAGACTTTGTATACTTTGATTTTGGTTAGTAACAAATGCCCACTGGTTTTCCGTAATAGAACTCGCTTGTGATGAGGACGAGGTTGTGGGAGACTGAGCCCATGAAGGCACTAAGCCCTTACCCGTATACATATTATCCGCATTAGGATCAGGTTTCCAACCCCACCCGTCTGAACTCATAGCGGATCGAAAAATAAGAAACTTAACACCAAATGAGAACCTTCTGTGAAGCTACTATGACAGAAAATAAGACCACGAAATATTGAAGTTCCCGAAAAATATGGTATGGTATTTCGTAGGACACAATAGAAGATCCAAGTTCCACGAATAATGTATGATGTTTCATGAATTATAAAAGACAACCCACGAATAACTGATGAGGCCCACGAATAATGGACTAATAATCCCAATCCACTGATTGACGAGAAACTGATGAAGCCCAAAAGAGACTAGCCCAAGACTGAATTAAGTCCACCAAGTATAATAGGCCAGCGAAGAACCAATCAGACGAAAAATATCTTTCGTGGGAGAGTGATATGAAGAAAAGACAAAGGGTTTTTCGTTGACTTTTCTTTTCTCAAAAGACTGGCCCAAGATAATAATTGTGATACCAGGCCTACGAATTACAACCCAATAAAAAAGAAAGCCCACTAATTTGGCGAAAAACTCAAGTATTTCGCTGAAATAAGAATATTGGACGAAATATATGTTTCATAAATTATGAACCTTTTGAAAATACCAAACTGAAACTTCGCTGAATAAGACAAACAGAGTGGTTTTTCGTTGACTTGCAGATATGGGGATTCAAAAAAAGGTTGGTGAAAGTTGGTAACCTTTTTCTATTCTGACAGGATATGGTTTCTAAGTTGGTAAGCGGGTATGGATATACGAAATATATTTAAAAAATAATCACCTTTTTCACTAGACTTTTGCAATTTTATCTTATCAACAAGAAAATTCCGGTGATTTCTCCGGTTAAATCACTTCACCGGAAAACTTTTCTAACAAGATTCTTGCTAAAAATTTTAAGAAAACCCCGATTTTAACATGTCTCTGTTGGTATCATCGTCATCGGAAACCCAGGACCAATCGGAACGGATGGACTTGTGACCACAAACACAATCATTCACGTACAAACCACAACACTCACACGAATTCATGATAACTAATTGAAACGAGAATGATTTGCAGAAAACAATAACTAACCGAATGAATAAACTTGATTGACTGAACTTTGAATATGATAACTAACTTGATAATACACACGTTCGAATACACTGATAACTACCGGTTTGATAGGGAAGTTTGGCAGCGGCTTTATAGGGATCAAGAGGCATGTCTCCAACAGTCACGTTGTTTCAAAAGAGATGTGACGATTCTGAATAACCGCCATTCGGTTATGGAGACACACCGGTTCGCTACTTGGCCCAACTTCCTCATCAATAACCGGCTGTTTAATGGACTGGACATACAAATCGTTCGACCCAAACTGGTGGCCTACGGCCCAACTAAAATACATAAACATAACTATTGTTTTGACCCAATACTAATAGACATAAAACAAACAAATGTAAACAGGCCCGAGGCCCATGTTCTGGACTCGGATGATTCTTGC
>NW_023395796.1:0-6015 GCF_002127325.2 Helianthus annuus | reverse complement strand
GATCTATTTCAATATATGATGACCCATTCCCGACGTCCTTATCTTGCTTATCTCGCGCTCCCATTCTCGGTTTGCTCTTTTAAAACATTTGACTCTTTAGTGATCTAAGTGCATAGACTTAGACCACTTACATAAATATTACTTGGGATTACACATATCCCTTCTACCCTTTCCCGGGTTCGTTATTTTCGACATTCACGCTTCCATTACTGGTTTGCATGTTAATCAAATCATTACCCGTCACCCGGGCTTAATATTTACGGAATAAGTGCTCCCGTTACCCGGTTTGCACCTACCCTTAATTGACCCGTTTGGCTTGGCCTTAGCGAAATCCATCGCTTTTATACAACCAAACTTTTATTATTTCTTTAGTTTGACCTGTTTGAATGTTCAAGTGAAGTCCATCACCTTCAAACAAACAAACCTTTCATAAATTCGTATTTTGACCCGTTTGAATGTTTTAGTGAAATCCATCACTTTGAAACATTCAAACTTTATACCAATTCCTTATTTTGACCCATTTGAATGTTTTAGTGAAGTCCATCACTTTCAAACGTTCAAACTTATTGTTAGTTCATTATCTATACATTCGGTTTATTCATAAGGAATCCACCGCTTAAGAAAAAACCGAACTTCATGAATATACCATTATTATTCAACATATATCAATACAAAATATTAACGAATGTTCTACGAAGCATAAAGCCACGTACCTTATAGCTTTTCCTTCAATCGTGCGTTTGCTCTGGTTTGACTTCCCGGTGCTTCACTTGTGTTGCCTAAAGTGTACAAGCCAAATGTCATTAGAAACCTTTTGGCCCGTAGCTAAGCCATATAAGTTTGCCAATCACATTTCTTCATGTTCTCATCAACAATTTTCGTTCATTATTTACAGTGGCAATTCATTTAGGCATTTTGTCAAGCACCTTGTGTGCATACATTTTTGCTAGCCATTTTAGTTCAATTAAACCTTGGCTAACCAAGAATCTCAACATAACAAGTTCAATTACTCAGAATATTTCATATTAGCATGCAATTTCAACAAACTCAAGTCATTACTTTTACCATGTACACAAGAACATGGGGCTTTTCATACTGAAATCAAAACCCACTTGGTTAACTACTTGAGTAAACACCAATGATTCACATGTATCTTTAACTTCATGAAATTAACAATCAAAATACCCAAGAACGCCTCTACAATCATCAAAACATCCTAATTGATACATTTCAATCACCAATTCATCTCTACATGAGTTTCCTCACAACTTGAAATCTTAACCAAAGATGAAATTTCAACATACCTTTTGAATATCAAGCTTAGATGATCAAGATTTCGAGTTTATGCATATGTTTTGGACCCAATCCACCCTCCAATTTGAAGAAATTGATGAATAAGGGTTTTTTAGAGGATTTCCTGTTCTCCCCCTTTTCTGGTCGCGCGCACACACATATATCTATGCTGTGTTTTTAAATTTTTGTTTTTATTAAAACTTGTTTACCCACTTGACCATTTTTGTCACTCATGTTCCTTTTGTTACAAACGGGCTATAATTCGTGTTTTTATTATTTAGCAACTTATTATTAACTAGGTTAAATGTTCCTAGTTATTTCTCATAAGGTTATAACCCACATATGTATATATATTGATTTAATATTTTTGGGGTGTCACAAGTCCACCCACCTTAAAAGGGTTTCGTCCCCGAAACGTATTTACGTACCGAAAAGAGAAGGGTAGAGCCGCATCATTGATGTGTGTAAAATGCAACATATAAATTACATCAAATGAGGCATAAAACTAACCCTTTTTAAGTACTAATGTTGGAAAAAGAGTGTTTTTGTCTTCCTTTTGTATTTTCAGGATTAAATAAGCTCAAATTCACAAAAGAAGCAAAAAGACAACTAAATCTAACATAAATACAAGAAAAGGAACACAAGTGGACTGCCCGACCCCTCAACGACATCCTCCCAAGCAAAATAGAGAAGGCAGAAGACTGAACACGCCCCGTGCTCAGCCAGCACGGGGCCGTGCCCAATAAGCAGCAGAAAAGACAAACCTATAGAAGCTTCTATTGCCCACCACGGGGCCGTGTCCAGTGAACACGGGGGCGTGGCGAAAGTACAGTAGGCGCATTAATTGTAATTGCGAATTACAATTAATGAAGAGAGAGAGTGTCAGACAGGCACGGGGGCGTGTCCAGCAGACACGGGGCCGTGCCCAGCCTTCTGTTCAGCCTATAAATAGGAGTGCTTGGCTTCATTTCAACTCATCCCCTGGCACACCACCTCTCTCACACTTCATCCACCACCCACCACCATAACAACACCATCATCCACCACCATCATCCATTGTCCATCATAGAGTGTGTGAGTCATCTCAGGATCCAAGATTGGTCGTAAGAGTTCTTGACAATCAAGGCCATGTTTGCCTAAGTCTCTTACATCACTTGGTGAAGACAAGTGTTTAGTATAATACTTTTTATTTTTAATCTTTTGCACTTTTTATTTGGTTTTGTATTAATGACTTTAATAACTAGTTGCTTATGTTGAAGGTGATCTTTCCTTATCGTTTGTCCGTGGTGTCTTGGCATTATTTTACTGTCTATATAAAATAAAAGATTTTCACCATTCATATCTCCACGGTCTATATGGAGGTATGTTGGCTACTTGGTCGGGGGTTAAGGGAACGGTTTGGTAAGGGTCTTGCCCTTGTTCAGCGTTTAGAGGTCCTGCAAGGGACCTGGGTCAAATTTAGTAGGATCTCCTTCAATGCCCATAGGTATTGGATGGCGGGGATCCAAACTCTTTGACCCCCTCATAAGTTAACTACTATTAATATTATAACCCGACTATTTAGGACTGTATCCCTGCTGATTCAGACTACTTAGTCGAGGGTAACGTCACCGCCAAAAGCGGGGCCTACCATAATTTGCATTAATAACTTAATTCATTATCTTCCAATAATCCAACCCTTTAGGATTGTATCCTTGCTGACTCAAACTACTGGGTTGAGGGTAACGTCGCCTTCAAAAGAGGGGCCTACTATAATAACTAAGATAATCTCTTAAACAAGTGCAAAAGTGCAAAAATAATCAAAGGTTATACTAATACACGAGTCGGATCCAAGTGATTCATCTTGTCTATCTATTTTTATTTTTATTTTATTTTTCAGCATTTAGTTAGTTTTTATTTTCTTAGTTTAAAAACCTTTTCTAACTTTTTGATTTGATTAGACGTTGAGGATAAACCGGTACAAAAAGCTCTTGTGTCCTTGGACGACCTCGGTATCTTACCAACACTATACTACGTCCACGATGGGTGCACTTGCCCATATGTGTGTTTAGTGTTAGTAAATATCGTGTTTTATAAATCTAAAACTTGGCTAAAAGTGTAAAAAGGGCTTAAAATATACATCAAAAATATATTACACTACACGCACATCAAGTTTTTTGGCGCCGTTGCCGGGGACACAAGGATTTTAAGAAAGCTTAAAATCGACGGCCTAATCAGTTTTTCAAAACCTTTTTAAAACGCGCGCATATTTTTCTGCATTTTAGTTTAGTTTGCATTTACAGTAGCCTGAACACGGGGCCGTGCTCACTGAACACGCCCCCGTGCTGCATATTTTTAGTTAGATACCCAGATACAGAGTCTGAACACGGGGCCGTGCTCACTGAACACGCCCCCGTGTCCAACGTGACCAGTAACTTTAATTAAAACGCCCAGATACAGATCCTGAACACGGGGCCGTGTCCAGCTTCTGTTTCCGTCTTTATTTTTGTTTTCTGGTCCCGAGACTCAGTTGTGGTCTGCTGAGTGATTCTTATGGATCAATACTCAGGAGGTTACAACTACACCTATGAGGAGGATGAGTATATGAGAGACTATTGCACTAATTGTGGAAACCCGCACTCGGTACAATATTGTAACTTGTTTCAACCATCCACTTCATACAACTATTATGAGGAGCCCAGGTACGAGCCATCAACTTCATACACATCCTATGAAGACCAAAGGTATGAACCTCCTCCCTCATACTCATATTTTGATGAACCAAGGTATGAGCCTTCATACTCATACTTTGAAGATTCAAGATATGAGCCACCACCTTCATACACTTAGTATGAGGAACCATGGCGTGAACAACCCACCTCATATGAGTACTATGAAGAACAAAGTTTTGACCCTTATCCATCATATACTTACAATGAAGAACAATGGTGTGAACCATCTACTTCATATGAGTACTATGAGGAGCCAAGGATCGAACAACCGGATTCAAGCTTCGAGGATCCCAATTCTTTTTCTCTCACCGAAGTGACCAATAGGATATTAGAACACATTAAAACTATCGAACGTTGCATAAAAGAATCTCGCGCAAGGGAAGAGGAGTCCCGCGCAAGAGAAGAGTTAAATTGTAATAATAACGTAGAGATAGTTGAAAATGTAAAAATGGAAGAACAAGAAAGTGAAAAACCGACACATGAGTTAAACAACGAAAGAGGTGAGGTCAATAACGTTAAATTACAAGAAGAGTCTAATTTATAAAAAATTAATCTCTTGTCACCTACTTTCAAAAATCATTGTTTAGTAACCCCTCATGCTAAGTTTTTAAAAGAGCTAAACACTAATACTAAAGTTGAAGAAATGGTAGGTGTTAAGTTAACTAATGATCAAACCTCACTAATAAAAGAAGATCCTTTTGAAATTAACATTACACGGGTTCCATGTTTCCTTCAAAATTCATTTATTAGTAATATCACCATTGATAAAGATCTATGTGTTAACGTAATGCCTAACTACATTTTTGAAAAGTTAAGTATTAATGAATTCGCTCCACTTCAAATACCCATTTTTCTATCCGATCGGAAAGTGATAAAATCAATCGGTGTAGTTGAGGATGTCTTGGTTCAAGCAAATCAAATGGTAATCCCAACCGACTTTGTCATCCTCGATGACGCTCCTTTAGTCTTGGGAAAACCTTTTGTGCAAACTCATAAAGCTTTGAAAAATCGGAAATTCAACAATCTACCTCTTCAATTAGGGGCATTCAAAAGGAGCATTGATCTTGAGCGTTCAATGAAATATCCTTTTGGCAATAATGACCCCCTAATTGAAGATGAAGATGAGCCACCCGATACAACTGAAGAAGATGACCACTTTGTTGAAGAAGAGGTCGCCATAGAACAAACCTTTAAGGTTCTTGATCTAGATGAGCCACAAAATAAGGTGTCTCCTAAAGACCCACCCATTGATCTCAAAGAACTTCCTAAAGGTTTGGAATATGCTTTTCTAGACAAAGATGGTACTTTACCTGTAATCATTTCATCTAAAATAAGTAGCATAGAAAAAGAGAAATTAGTTAATCTTCTTAAAAACATAAAAATGCGATCGCTTGGAAGCTTGTAGATATTAAAGGAATAAGTCCTTCCATGTGCACGCACAAATTTTAATGAATGATGATTACAAAACAGGAATTCAACCACAACGAAGAGTAAATCCCAATGTACAAGAAGTGGTTAAAAATGAAGTCATCAAGCTACTTGACACCGGACTAATCTATCCTATCTCTGATAGTCCATGGGTAAGTCCTGTCCAAGTAGTCCCAAAGAAAGGAGGTATGACGGGAACAACTAATGAGAAAAATGAATTAATACCAACAAGAACCGTCACAGGATGGAGAGTTTGTATAGACAATAGACGATTAAATGAAGCAACAAGGAAAGACCACTTTCCTTTGCCCTTCATTGATCAAATGTTATAACGACTATCCGATCATAAATTTTATTGTTTCTTGGATGTTTTTTTAGGTTACTTTCAAATACCGATAGCACCTGAAGACCAAGAGAAAACAACTTTCACATGCCCCTACGGAACTTTCGCCTATCGACGCATGCCATTCGGTCTATGTAATGCACCTGCAACATTCCAACGTTGTATAGTAGCCATTTTCCATGATATGATAGAAAAGACAATGGAATTGCTATCATATGTTCCGGGTATTGTCCGGTTGTT
>NW_023395795.1:0-6031 GCF_002127325.2 Helianthus annuus | reverse complement strand
AAAGAAATAAGGATCACTGGTTAGGATCATGTGTAAGGATCACCTATAATAAAAATCCAGCCCTAACAGAGATATGGTGTTGAGAAAAACATTCCAAAACAATATTAATCCTGCTGACGGGAAATTAGCACCAAAGTGGGAAGGCCCTTACTTGATTGAAACTGAAGCAGGAAAGGGGGCATACAGATTGCTAACTATGGAAGGAAACTTGTTACCAAGAGCCTGGAATGCTGTTCACTTAAAGAGATACTTTATGTGAACATGATCCTTCAAGCATGTGATCCTTACACTGAAGTACCCTCGAAGGATCCGGTGATGTCAGTGATCCTCACTCTGGTAATATCCTTATCTTAAAACATTTACGTTTCCTTACTTTTTACCAAAGGATAAGGATCTGTATCCTTCATCCCCTTCTCACGAACCATTTGAGTTATGATAGTTCAGGTATCTACAGCATATCGTCAAAGATCTTCAAAAGCAACGCAGATCCTTGGGCTTGTCCCCAGTTATCCTTCGGATTATCCCAGTTTCGCCAGCACGCCACGATGATCCTGAATATAGTCACGTCTTTGGACCAGTACCCTCTTCCGGGGCTGACAACCTCATCGTACTGGCTATACCCAGGATCCTACGTAATAATGGTAGACGTAACCATACATCCGTTCATAAGGTTTCTACGTTTTCACGTTAGCTAAGGTTTGACATTTTCATGTCACTAAGTTTGGATAGTCCGCCAGTAAGGGCCATACTCCAGTTTACATACGATCCTTTGGGCTTGTCCCCAGTTATTCTTTGGGCTTGTCCCCAGTTATCCTTTGGGCTTGTCCCCAGTGATCCTTTGGGATCATCCTCAGTGATCCTATGGGCTTGCCCCCAGTTACTAACTTATCTTTTATATTGGCTTAGTCCCAAGTTATATTCCATTTTCAGGTTCTCGAAGTAAACATTTAAGGATCCTTAATCCTTATTATCCATTAAAGTTTTTACTTATGGTTTTCCCGATTAAAGGTTAGGATCCTAACTTGGATCCTCAGGTATGATCCTTAACTATTTTCAATTTCATTATTCATTGAATACCCTTTAGAACTTGACAACTGAACCTATGATCCTTAAAATAAACTACCTTGAAAATTTTTCGATTATAGGATATTTGATCCAGGATCATATCCTAAATTTCTTAAACATAAATTTGCTCAACTTTTCTTACTCAAACAAACATGTGCCCAAAACAATTGAAAATAAAAAGGATAATAACACAAGATAAGCGACAAAAGTTTAAGATTTTATTTTATTAACGAAAGGATTAACCCTTCAAAAGTTGTCAAAATTGCCAACCCACATTTCTACCAGCAAAACGTGGCCCGTCCACATGGGTTGGCAAAAGGGTGTCCATTGTCTTTGCGGTCTTAGCAGGTACAGGAAAATTAAAGGCTTCATCCCCCAAACAGAGGATCCCTCCACCTTTTGCAATCCTACCTATTGTCCAAAGGATCCAGGATCCTTAACCCTAAGAGCTATTGTTTCAAATTACTGACCATAATTGTTCCAAATACCACTACCACAAACCACTACCATACTAAAAAAAATTGGGCTCCGGCCTAGTCACAAATATCCATCATCGCCCAATCATGCAGCTTACACCTTTGCTGCTCCATCACCACCAGCTTCTCCGCCCTGATCCTTGTCAGCATCACCACCCTCCAGCATTGGATATCTCAGCTTCATCCTCGTCTTCCAGTTCGCCAGCCATTGCTTCCAATCTTCAACATCCCATGTGCTCTTATCGAAGGAAGGATCCTGAGCCTCCGCAGCCATCTGAAGTTGTATTCTTGTACATGGCAATTGCCGCAGAGACCTTGGCATCCTGGATGATCTCCTGCTTCTCGCTATCCATATCAATCAATCTTTGAGCAGCCTCATCCTTCGTAGCCCGGAGTTCCTTCTCAAGATCTGCTATCTTGAGATCCTTCAATACGCCCATTTGTTGAAGATCGGCAATTTGGCTTTCTTGATCCTCGACATGGCCAAGATAGGTCTCGATCTCAGCAAGTTTCTGCAGAAGAGGTATAAGGAAGATTCAGGATCAGGCGATCCAAAAGGAAGCAGGATATTCAAACAGGATACTTAAGAAGGATAACCAACAGGGGCAGTGATCCTTACCTCATTAACATAGTCGAGGAACTGTTGGCGAAGCAGAGGAAATCCCTGGAGATCTTCAGAAGTCTTTCTCTTTTTCCCTTACCCCGTATGGGTGCTTTAAGGGCTGAAGTAGAGGGACTGGCAGCAGAAGTCTTCCTCCTCGAAGACTTGACGTTGGCAAGATCACTTATCCCAAACTTGAAAGCAGACTTGGCAGATTTGGCAGACTTTCCAAGCGCCTACACAATCAGAAACAAGATAAGTTCCCTTATTAATCAAACAATCTCACATATAACTTACTTTTTACAAGGATACTTACTTGACATTGTGGCAGATGCGGAGGATACTTCTTGTGAATCTTGGATGGTGACATGAAAACTTCTGGTCTCAGGATCAAGCTTCTTGAAAGCTAAACTCTCTCTCTTGCAGCAGGAGTTAACTTGAGATGAGTAACGGATATAGCTGAAAAACACAAAAGACAAAAAAGACATTAGTGATCCTCATCATAAGAGACAAGTCTGATGGTGATCCTTCAAGGATCCTCTATAACTACCATGAGTAGCCCACTCCTTGGGCAGAATCCTCCCCGTTAGGGATGGTATCTCTCCTAACAAAGAAGAATCGTCGCTTCAGTTGGTATCATTTTTTGTGACCTTAAAAACAGGGTGATCCTCCCCGGCCTTCCGTTCAGCAAATATCGATGAGAACCAAACGTGGTAAGATCATAAAGCGCGGCCAGCTCTGCCATCCCTAAATCAATCCCCTCCTGCTCAATGATCCTCTCAAAGGTATACAAGACCCTCCAGATCATCGGCATAGCTTGGATATAAGATATGCCGGTCAAAGAAAAGAAAGATTGGGTGAAGGCTGGAAAAGGATACGAATATCCTATGGTAAACGGAGTTGCAGGAAAGATCACCCAGGTGTCTGAAACAAAGTCACTCAAAGCAGTGGATGTGAAGGATTTGAAAACAGCATCCGCCGGAAAGCAATGACGAATCCTATCTACATGAGCATCAGTAAAGCAACATCTCTCCGTAGGAGAATCCTTGATGATCCCTTGGCCTTTCAGGGGACTGCTCTTCTCGTGATCCTTATGGGGAGAGTTTCGGAGCAACATCCTCACAGCAGAATAAAAACAGGGGAATAGAAAAACAGAGCAAGAGAAGGAAGAATGAAAAGGGAAGAAAAGAGAATACCTGATCGATCTTCGGTAGCGGTTATAAAGGGAAGATATCTCGAATTTAAATGCAGAGTGATCCCAACCCTATCTCCTATTTATAATCATGATTTGCAGGGATTGTCCACATCTATGACGTAATGATCGCAACGGCTAGTTCGATATTAACGGCTAGTTATTCGGAGTAGCCCGTTGAAGATAAGATCAGAGCAAAATATAACTCATTAATTTACAATAAACTCCTTATATTTTTGGGGGCAATTGTTAGGGCTGGATTTTTATTATACATGATCCTTACACGTGATCCTAACCAGTGATCCTTGTTTCTTTGGCAGATAGTGATCCTCAGCAGACTTCCAGGATCAGGATCACGGACCATTATAGGATCCTCATGCTAACAGTTGCTTTCGTTGAATTTAATGTTGTTTTGCAGGAATGACTAGCAGGATCCGCTCTTAGCATTCATAACCAAGGGACGCGTCTTCACAATTATGGCATTAGCTTAATCGGAGATAGACGTTGCAAAGGATATGGAAACTTAGCTTGATTTATGGGCGGCAATTTAGGCTAGATTGTCTTTTATTTCTAAAGGGGTAATGAGCTGATTATTAGTCCTTTTTACCTAAAATAGGTCACCTACACTTGTATAAATACCACTCTTCCTCATTTGGAAGAACACACGACAACACACAACACAATTCTCACACGCTTAGACACTCGAAACTATAGTGATCCTTGTACTCAGCTCATTATCATCCGAAGTTGTAACTATATTTTTCTTATATTGAAGTCGGTGATCGGTAGTTGCCATCACCCGAGGTTTTTATGCCAGAGATCATACATTGATCAAGGCTTTTTCCTCGTATAAATCATTGTGTCTTTGCATATTCTCACAAAGTGATCCTTTACTTTTATAATTAACCAAGCATCATACCCCGTTTACATAAAGTTTGGTTACATTATCCTTGTGTGATTTTTGACCAAAACAATTAGGATCCAAAAGGATTTCGTCCACATCCTGTTCTCTTGCCTCCAAGACATTCCTTGGAGGATACTGTAACTGCTATTGCTCCCTTGGCTTCGAGGCTGGTTTCATTGACGAGGTGTAACAATCCTTAGCCTCCTGCTGATCACTGTCGATCTTGATTATTCCCCATGGGCTAGGGAGCTTCACACATTGATGGTAGGTGGAATGGGACTGCCTTCATATCATGTAATCCAGGGTCTGCCAAGGATAACATTGCAACAAGACAAACAGTCAATAACACAAAATTTTTGATACTTATGTAATCCTTCCACATAAATTGGGAGTTTGATGTCCCCCAGGGTTTTCTAGTTTCGCCACTGAATCCCACAAGTACGGAGGATCTTGGTGTGATATCTGATTCAGGGATACCCATCTTCTTCAGAACATCAAGCTGGATAATATTTACTGAGCTTCCTCCGTCAATAAGGATCCTGCGGACAAAATGATGAGGATCCTGGATGTGAATTCTATCATCCTCATCAAAGGTTATAACTTTTCCTTCCGAGACACTTGATGTTCGAATAGGTCTTTCTCCGTTATCCATTTTAGCTTCCTTTGCATGCCTTTTAGCTGCCGAGAAGGATGTACCACATATGTTCTGATCCTCCAGAAATAAAGTTGATTACTTGTGCATCTGCCGGAGGAGCTGGAGCTTTCTCAGGGATCCTCTCAGGATCCTGAGTCCTTTGCTTTTTTTCTTCCCAACAACTCTTTAGATGCCCCTTGCTTAGCAGATATCCAATTTCCTTTCTTAATGCGATGCATTTCTTCGGTTAAATGCCCAAAATCCTCGTGGTATGCACACCACTTCGATTTGTCTTTAGTTCCAGTTGGTTTGTCGTTTTTTCTGGGCCATCTGGCTTTTTTCTCCTAGATTCTGCATTGCAAGGATTAGTTCATGATTATCAACGGAAAAACAATATTCAGAAATCAGAGGATAATCCTCATCATCCCTCTTCTTGGTCAACGCATGCACGTTCTGGTTTGTCATTCCTATTGTAGGATTTTGAATCTGTTGCTTTTGAAAGAGGATCCTTGCTTTTCTTGCTTTGAGGATCCTGCTTGTCTCTCCTGGATCCTCTTGTCATCCTCTAGCCGGATGAACCTGAGTGCCCGAGTTCTTACTTCATCTAGGTTCCTGCAATGGTGTCATAAACAAGATCATCATAGAACAATGAATCCGTAAGCAAATCCCATCTGAAGGCCTCAACAGCTGTGGCCATATCCAAGTTAGGAATGTCCAAGGATTCCTTTACTAAACTTGGTTATGTAATCCCTTAATGATTCATTATGACCCTGAGGTACCCTATATAAATCACTAGTCAATCTTTTCAAACTTTCTACTACAAGAGAATTGATTATTGAATAAATTAACTAAATTAGCAAATGAAGTAATAGAGTAAGGGGGAAAGACTTAGCAGCTGTTAGGGCTGGATTTTATTATAGGTGATCCTTACATGTGATCCTAACCAGTGATCCTTGTTTCTTTGGCAGACAAATGATCCTCAGCAGGACTTCAGGATCAGGATCATGGGACATTATAGGATCCTCATACTAGCGGTCACCTTCGCTTAATGCAATGTTATTTTTTGCAGGAATATCTAGCAGGATACGCTCTAAGCATCATGATCAAGGGACGCGTCTTCAATAATTATGGCAAGAGCTTAATCGGAGATAGACGTTGC
>NW_023395794.1:0-6054 GCF_002127325.2 Helianthus annuus | reverse complement strand
TCAGTACGCAAATGATAGAGTTTGTGCAGTTGTCTGTCGACTACATCTTAGTTCGAGTCTTAGGGTAGGGCTGATTGTATTGTGTACAGTAAACGAGAAATCTTGTATTGAATAGGGTCGCTTATAGGGTATATAGTGTGGACCGCTTATTTGTCAATCTATATATTGGATCGCTTATCTGTCACTAAGGTGGATCGCTTATGTGACATGAGGAGTGGATCGCCTATATGGACATGTCCATATAAGCGATCCAGTGTGCCTATATATAGGAGGTCATATGAGCGGTTCCAGTAGTCGCATAGGTGTGTGTGTGTTTTTCAAGGTGTGACGTCGAAGCTCTGCCCGTTTGTCTCCAAGAGCTTGTAATTTGACAGTTAATCAATACAGGAGACGTTAAGTAGTGAAATCAAGCTTTACGAAGACTAATTCAATGAATTCCGCCTCTGACTTAGTCTAAGCACTCTTCTGAACGACTCGTCAGGTCAACAAACGATCCTACAAGTGGTATCAGAGCACTGGAGGAAGAGTTCTTACCGTTTAGTTCGATTTTCGCTCAAAATTCTGATTTCTACACCTTTTTTTCTTATTTCGAAGAGATTTCCTGATCGGAATTCGCTCAAATTCTCACAGACTGTGTATAATCATACTGAGACAAACCCTTGAAAGTTTGGTACTAAAATTCAAAGTTTAAGTGGGTCAAAATGATGTCCGAAGTCTGTTCGCTTTTCTGAACATTCCTGGACCGCTTGTTCAGACACTTCTTGAACCGCTCGTACAACCATAGTTGAACCGCTCGTACAACACACTTGAGAACCGCTCAAACAGACAGTTCTGGAATCGCTCGAACGGACAATTCTTGGTCCGCTCGTTCGAACATTCTCTGATTCGCTCCAAGGATTCTCATTGGATCGCTTTTAGTGACATCTCCTGGTTCGCTCGAACAGACTCTGTCTGAACCGCTTATTTGGTTGTGTCCGGTTCGCTTTTGTGTCCGATTGCTGTTCTGATTCGCTTTTTAGTCAACAAACACGTGCTGGGATTTTGTGAAAAATGACGATGTTATTCGATGAACAAGAAGACAATAAGCTTGAGGATTTTAATAATTGGTATATGAGAAATATGGATACCGATTATAGAAATGTGAGCTTGGATATTTGGACTGAAAGTTTTGAATTATTCATATGTCAAAAAGAGGAAACGTTGAAAGAGATAGAAAACCGGTTTAAAATTTTAACGGACAATACGTGGTATAGGGGTATTAAGATGTCGAATGATGAATATCTATCAAAATTGACAACTGCATTACCTGCTAAATGGAATGAGTTTATGGTTGAGCTAAAACAGAGAGATTTCTTTCCAGGGCTTTTTCCATATCAGTTCTTTAATGAAGTTAGAGCAGAGTGGTATAAGGAAGAAAAGAAAAGGAGGGATTTTTTGTCTGAGATGGAAAAGAATTTAGATAGATTGGAGCTGGATGTACTCATTGAAGTTGATAGAAGAGTTTGTGGTTTTCTTGCAACAAAGAGTACTCTGAAATATGATATCAAAAGGAAATGTTATATTGATGATAATATGAATCCTTTTGATTTTGTTAAACTCTTTCGTGCAGGATTCGACAAGATGGAAACGAAGGATGCTCCAAAAGATGAGGAATCTGTAGAGTGTGGATCTTCAAGTTCTGCATCAGAATGCTCAAAATGTGACAGCTTCAAGACTGATAATGACAAACTTGTCAAAGATGCGGAAAGTTTGGCATTGGAGATCAAGAAGTTGAAAGATGAGAAGCAGACTGATGATAATCAGATTCTTATGTTGAAGGAAAATTGTGAGAAATTGAAAGTTGAAAATGACAAACTGTTAAGTAATTTGAACAGTTTGACATTTGAAAACAAGAAGTTGAAAGAAAAAGAAAATGTTTTTGAAGAGAAAATTAAGGTTTTTGAAACTGAAAAATCAAAAAGTGAAAAGGAATTTCAAAATCAACTAAAATTCTTGAAGATGGGAGAAATGTTTTTAGCCAAAACAAAATTGAGAAGCAAAAATTGATCAATTCACATCTTCAGAAAATTATAAATTTGGAGAAGGAATGTGAAAGTGCTCGGAAGAAAATCAAAGAGTTAGAAAAAGAGTTTGAAAGCAAAAAGAAATCGTCAGAAGATGAAGATTTCTGGATTAAGCTTGAAAACAAGAATCTGAAAGCAACTGAATCAAAATTCCAAGAACAAATAAAAATTTTGGAAAATGAAAAGTCTGTTCTTGAAAATTTGAAAAATGAAAATGAAGATTCAATCAAGTCTCATCTTGAAAGAATATCAGTTTGAAAAAGAAGCTGAGAATTCTAGAAACAAGATTGATGAACTTGAAAAAAATTGATAGGTTTTGTGACTTCATCAGATAGTTTGAAGTTTCCCTGTCCAAAACCAATCAATTCTGTTCCAATGAGTGACAATGTCACAAACTTTGACAAAGTCAAAGTTAAAGATTGTGATGAAAAATCTGATGATGAAAAAGAAAAATTTCAGAAAACTGTTCTGCAATCAACTGAAAAGGGTGAATGCTCGAAGCAAAAATCTTTGAAGAAGAAAGCAGAACAGAAACAAAAAATTAAAAATGAGAAAATTGTTCAAAAAGATATTAAAAGTTCATCAGATCGTTCATCCAATCAAAAGAAAAAACACAAAAAGTAAAAAATGAAAACTCAAAAATTGTTGGTAATAAGTGGTGCAGGTCTGACCACAGTGCTAAAGCGCCAAATCCAGCAAACTTGATGAAGGAATATCACCAAGCCAAACAATGCTTTGATCTGAGCGTTTGGACTCAAAATAGTGATTGGTACGATAACAGAGTGTGTTACAGCTGCGGATATCACGGACACATTGCTGTTAACTGCCAGTATTGGAGTTATGAGACCAGGAGATGCTTTAATTGCAACATCAAAGGTCACATTGCCTGAGATTGCCCAAGGAGATCGAATGAAAGATTGAGGGCTAATTCTCATAAATCGGCAAAGATTCCAGTCAAAGTCAAGCCCCAGGAACAGAAGGTTCTGAAACCTAAAGTTCAAGAACAGTCAATTCAGGAAAAGAAAGTTAAACTTTCACAGGGGCAGAAAGACAGACTGAGGAAAAAGAGGAAGAAGGCAAGAGAATATCTCGAGAAGATTTTGTCCTCGGGTTCACGAGACAAACAGAATAACAGTTCTGATGAATCTACTCCCTCAGTTGCAAAGACAAGCAAAAAGAATTCATCAGATACAAATCTGAGGAAAAAAGAGGAGAAGAAGAAGGAAAAGGTCGGCGATGAATCTGACGTGCTGAAGTCAGACAAGCCACCTTCTGGCGATGAATATGTTTCTTCGGAAACAAAGGAGCCACATGTCGGCGATGAATCTGACTCATTAAAGTCAGACAAGCCACATTCAGGCAATGATTCTGGTTCGTCAAAGCCAGAGGAGCCATTGGTTGAGGTAAAATTGTCGAAAACACCCAAGGCTGGTCGGGCTTGGGTGGATCTTTTTAAAGGAAAAACCTGACTTGCCGGAGATCCCAAGATGGTATTGTGGATCATGAATCGGCATCTTTCTAAATCTGTTTGTGAAGTCGCAAGACTTGCCGGAACTCCCAGGTTTGTAAGCGAGGAGTAGGAATCGGCACCTTGAGAATTGGTTGAAAAACAGGTTTGATAAGCTTAATTGCTAAATCTACAAGTGATTGTATGTTTGTGGTTGTTATAAATGGTTCAGAACGAGAACCAGTTGATCTTACAAGTGATTAAATCAGGGTCATTAAATTGGACTTGATTTAATTATCATTCAAGATTTTGGTAAACAAAGTGATGACGTGAACCCCATTGTTTTACAAACGGTAAAAACAACGAAACTTATTTTCCGGAAAAACCATTCTGATTAAAACAAACTTAAGTGTTTTGAAATCATTATGGGAAAATAGTTTGTTGTGAAGGGGAGTTCTGATTATTTATGCCAGGTGGATGGAGAATTGATGTGATTCTCATCATGTTGTCATATTTGTATAGTTTGTTTCAAATTTTCCCAGAAAATCAAAATTGAGACATATTTTGATTTTAGGGGGAGTAAAATTTTTAAAAAAATTAGAAAATTTGAAAATGTCGAAAACATTGAAAAATTCAAAACGAGTTTTTGTTGCATAAAAGAGGAAATGATAGTAAATCAGTGGACTATCACAGCACGCTAAAGATATGTAATGTAAAATGTGATAAACGGTCTCACTGATGATGTGACGATAGGTTTTTGTACATTTAGTAGATTTATTCGGGATATAAACCTAAAATTTCAAACTTGTGAAATTTGTGGGGAACACTACTTGGATATATAGGTAACCCCTGAAATCTCGTTTGAAAGGTCTCGTATTCTGATATACTAGGTGTTTATACTCTATGATGTCTGGGGTATTATTCCGGGACTTCTGCTGAACGGTAGTTCTGACCTAGTCCTTTGCTAATACTTTCCACAAAATGCTTGAAATATAGCATAAAGCCCTCAGTTGATTAGACAATAAAACTGATAATCATCTGTTGTAGCTGAAAAGATCCTCTAAAGGGGACACACTGCTAAGTCGAAGCTGATATCTCTCTGCTGAACGGAAGTTCTGACCTGAGATCCCTCAGTTCTCGCATTTTTCCCCTAATTTATGTATAGACATCATTGTAGTGTTCATACCTGTAAGACTGAATATTGGGATTCTGGATACGGGAGTATATTCAAGAGGTGGGACACATAAATTGAACTAAGTTTATAAAACACTTAAATAGTATCTTGAATAGATTGAAAATTGTATGAAAATTTAAGAGGACAAATATATCGTCAATCAACGTGAATCGTTTAGAACTTAAAACGATTAGAAGCTTAACGGTGCTTGTGATGTGTCTCAAAACTGATATGATCCTCTTGCACAAACTCACAAAAATATGTTTGTTTTGCATTTAAATTTCTGTCTTTGCATTTTACGTTTTATATTTTGAAAAATCCAAAAAGATTTTCGACAACTGATGTTGAAGAGCTGATTTTCAAAATCTCAAAGGCTAATCTTGATGAACAGACAGGTTGGTTAAGTGGTTTGAAATGTTTAAAATGATTCATTAGGTTGAATCAGAAATTGGAATGTTTCAAATTTGTGAATCAGTGTTTAATTGTAAAAAGTATCAAATGATTAGTTGATTCATTAAGTTGAATCACAATTATTCTGGTTTGTGATAGAATGTTTGAGTTTTGCAGGTTTCTGATCCTGTTGCTACAGATAGCCAGGAGACACATCAGAACCAGAGAAGAGCTTAAACAGAGAAAGCCAGGAGTTGATTTCAATGGTGATAACGATTTCCAGACAGAGATCCCAGCATGATGATAGGGGGAGTCTGACGAAAGTTAAAACCAGAGAAAGATCCAGGCTTATGATTTCAGGAAGGAATTTCTGAAGAAGATTTGATTCCAGGCAGAGTTCCTGAAGAAGACCGAACAAGATTGAAGAGCTGTGAATGATTGAAGACTCTCACTAAAGATTCCGTCAACATTCAAGGGGGAGTCTGTTGGTGCAGTTGACTGTCGACTACATCTTAGTTCGAGTCTTAGGGTAGGGCTGATTGTATTGTGTACAGTAAACGAGAAATCTTGTATTGAATAGGGTCTCTTATAGGGTATATAGTGTGGACCGCTTATTTGTCAATCTATATATTGGATCGCTTATCTGTCACTAAGGTGGATCGCTTAGGTGACATGATGAGTGGATCGCCTATATGGACATGTCCATATACGCGATCCAGTGTGCCTATATATAGGAGGTCATATGAGCGGTTCCAGTAGTAGCATAGGTGTGTGTGTGTTTTTCAAGGTGTGACGGCGAAGCTCTGCCCGTTTGTCTCCAAGAGCTTGTAATTTGACAGTTAATCAATACAGGAGACGTTAAGTAGTGAAATCAAGCTTTACGAAGACTAATTCAATGAATTCCGCCTCTGACTTAGTCTAAGCACTCTTCTGAACGACTCGTCAGGTCAACAAACGATCCTACATCTTATAATAATAGC
>NW_023395793.1:0-6054 GCF_002127325.2 Helianthus annuus | reverse complement strand
CAACAAACATGGTGAAATGATAAATCTTTTCCTTGGTTTTGTTGAGATGTTGTTTGTACTAAAGGGAGCATTTCAAACCATTGGGTAAAGAAGATTAGTGGATAATATATACTAGCTATCTTCTTCATATTTCACCACCCCACCACTCTCTTTTCTCCCTTCCATAGATACGGCCGAACAACCTCCCCACACCCACCACCTTCCATTTCCATTCATTCCATTCAAGGTTATTTCATAGTGCAAGGAGCCATTTTAGGAGGTGTGGAGCACTAGGATTGCCAAGGACCTCACTCGCTTGTCTTTATCCACTCGTTTTTCTCTTGTGTTTCTTCCCTAGCTTCAAAGCTAGTAGTAAGCTCCTTTGATCATCTTTTACTTTATATTTTTGATGGTTAAAAATTATGTGGTGATGTAAATAAAAGAACACTAGAAGATCATAAATGCAAACTTGAACATAAAACTAGTATGAGGTTAAATAAGATGGAATCTTGTTAAAATAAAATTGTTTGATGTGGTTATTATTTATTTTGATGCTTACTAGAAGGATGATGTTGGACATCAAAATTTAAACTTGTTAAAATAAGATTTAAAAAACTTATGTTAACAAGTTAGGAGGTGACTAATGTTTACATAAAAGAATCACCTCCATGTTTCACATAAACTTGGTAACAAAATGAGTTCTTGAAAAATAAATAAACTAAGTGAGTGGATGGTCTTATGGACCCGACATCTACAAATGATTTTTCTAAGACACACCAAGTTAAAAGACGGGTCTTTTTGAAAGTCATAATTTTTGGAGGAAATAATTATATGTATACTTACAAGGCATGAAAAAGTTGTAAATGGATATGTTCATAAAATAAGTTCACAAGTTGTGAACATTTAAAAATCCCGAGAACGGGGAGTTTTACAAAAATCAACACACTTTGGAAGGTGACTAAACCCACTAAAAACACCACTAAACTACTACGCGTTTTTTTTTTTTTTTTTTGAAACGCCAAGTTTATGTTGTCATGACAAATACATTTTTTTTTCTTTGGCACTTGACTAGTGTAACATTGTTTAATAAATTGTTGGTTGGTTTGATTGATTTTATAAAAGAAAATGATACGCTTGAAAGCGTGGCCACCTCCAGTTACAGAGGAAACTCTGGCGGAATTTTTTTTTTCGAAAAATCTAACACTCGTAAATATTTTATCACAAGTGTTATGGATACATTTTTAACTTATTTTATTTTCCAAATAAATTTCGTCGCGAATTTTATTACAAATTAAGCAAGTGTCGGAGGTGGGATTTTCGTAAATAAAGCTTACTAAAATATATATATTTAGAATATATATTTTCCTTAGTAACACTTGTGTAATTTTTATGATTATTTTGTGAACTACGTAAATATTATTTTTAGGGTAAAAATAATATTACCAAATATTAACGGCTCCAAAATAATTCGAACGCCTTCAATAAATATTTAAGTTACAACGGTACTATTAATACCACCCGATCTTAAAATGTAACTTACGCATTTTCGGAAAAATACTAGTGAACGCGTATTTTGACAAATGTATCATTTTGGGAAAATTATAAAATATAATATTTTTGGGAAAATAATTATATTTTGGAGAAAGAATTAAAATATATTTTAAGTGAGACTTAATAATATATTTCGAAGATACAGAAACGTACATGTATTAAGACCCCCATCCTTGGGAAGGAAAATATTTAGTAAATAATTACTAAGTGTAATTACGAAATAGTTGTCTAACTATTTCCCAAAGACATTAAACCTTAAACTAAGGCACGACCGTCCGTCTAATTGAAGTTAGTACGTGTAGGTCGTCGCACGGCAGATTTTCTGGGAGATACTTTTTGAGATACACTTCGGTGAGTTCATGTCCCCCTTTTCTCTTAACTGTTTTCAGTTTTATAAACTGCGGGGGTGAAATACATGTTACTATGATTACGAATACTTTTTACATGGTATGATTAGCGTAAGGAGGGTTACTAATTAGATCCTGTGAGTGGGTAGGCGGGAACTGGAGGCCATTAATCCTCATTGTAGGACCGAGGGACGTAAGCGGTAGATCTATCTGGGTGTAGCGAGCCCAACCCCAGGTCCAGCATAACGGACCTCGGGGTGACTTTGTGCCCCGACACAAAATTGCAAGGTTTGAGTCTTCCTACTTGCACTTCACACATATCAATGGCCTTGCAAACTATTGGTGATCTCTTTTTCTTTATTTGCTACATACCAGGATTTTGATAACTACAAAGGTTTATTTACTCACTTTCGCATGAACTCGCTCAACATTATTGTTGATTTTTCAACTTACATGTATTTCAGGGAATTAAAGGATCTGGCACGGTATGGCACGTTTTCCCGCTGCACTAGTGTTTTGGTCAAAAATCACACAAGGATAATGCAACCAAACTCTTTGTAAACGGGGAATGATGCTTGGTTTGATGAACAAAGATAAGGATCACTTAAATGAAAATTGCACAAGTGACACAAGGATTTATACGAGGAAAAAGCCCTTGATCAATGAATGATCTCTGGCATAAAAAACCTCGGGTGATGGAAACTACCGATTACCAAACTTCAATATAACAAACAATGTTTACAACTTTGGACGGTAACGAGCTAGGTACAAGGATCACTATAGTATCATATGCTAGAGCGTGTGAGAAATGTGTTGTGTCTTCCGAATGCTGTAGAGTGCCATTTATATAAGCGTGTGTGGTTGTATTTAGGTAAATCACCTAACTACTAGCTCGTTACCCCTTTAGAAATAGAAGTAAATTTAGCCTAACTAATTGCCCTTAAATTGTGCTAGGTTTCCATATTCTCCATAACGTCCATCTTTGATTTGTGCTAGTGCGAAATTAGTGTGACAGATTCCTTGTTAATGTTGCTAAGACCAGGTCCAACTCGTAATTCCTGCAAAACATCATTAAATTCAAAAAGAACAATCGTTAGTATGAGGATCCTTAGGATGATCCGTGATCCTGATCCTGGAGTTCTTCTGAGGATCACTATCTGCCAAGGAAACAAGGATCACTTGTTAGGATATCATGTAAGGATCATAGGTCATAAAAATCCTGCCCTAAACAATTGCCCCCAAAATATAAGGAGTATTTATGTAATATAAACGAGTTATATTTTGCCGGTCTTATCTATAACTAACTCAATGGATATATAGCCGTTAAGAATGAACTATCCGTTGCGATCTGACGTCATGGAGGTGACAGCCCTGCATAATCATGATTATAAATAGAGATAGGGATAGAATCGTTTGCATTAAAATTCAAGAACTCTTCCCTTTATAACCGCGACCAGAGGATTGAACAGGTATTCCCCTTTATTTCCTTCTTGCTTGCTCTGTTTCTCTTTCTCTTTCAATCGTTCTGTAAAAGATGTTGCTCCGGAACTCTCCCTGTAAGGATCCTAAGAAGAACAGCCCTTTGAAGGGTCAAGGGATCATCAAAGATTCCCCCTACCGAGAGGTGTTGTTTTACCGACCCTCAAATCGACAAAATCCGTCGTTGCTTTCCAGCGGAAACCCTTTTCAAGTCTTTTAGTCCTACCGCTTTGAGTGATTTCATCTCTGAGACTTGGGTAGCTTTCCCGGTCACTCCTTTCATGATAGGATACTTGTATCCTTTCCCTCAGTTTACCCAATCCTTTTCTCCCTTACCGGCATCTGCTATATCCAGGCTATGCCGATGATCTGGAGGGTGTTATACACCCTTGAAAGGATCATCGAACAAGAAGGGATAGACCTTGGCATGGCAGAGTTGGCTGAGATGTATGATCTCACAACTTTTGGATCCCATCGATATTTGTTCAAACGAAAGACCGGAGAAGAGCATCCTGTTCTCAAAGTTACCAAAAATGACATGAACTGGAAGCGGTGGTTCTTTTTTGTAAAGAGAGATACCATCCCTAATGGGGAGGATTTGCCCAAGAAGTGGGCCACCCATGGTAGGATATAGGATCATGGAAGGATCACCGTAGAACTTGTCCTGTAGCATGAGAATCACTGATGTTCTATTGTTTTCTTGTTGTGCAGCTATCTCCGTTTCACACCTGAAGTTGACTCCTGCTGCAAAAGAGAGATTCCTGGCTTTTAAGAAGCTCGATCCTGAAATAAGAAACTTTCCAGGTTACTATCCAGGACTCTCAGGAAGTATCCTCTGCCTCTGTCACAATGTCAAGTAAGTATCCTCATTTAAAAAGCAATTATGTGTATGATTTCAAATTTAGCTAGAATACTTATCTTATTTTGGTTGTGTAGGTGCTGGAAAATCCTCTAAGTCTGCTTCGAAGTTCGGCATTGATGATCTTACTAATGTCAAATCTGCAAGGAAGAAAACTCCTGCTGCTAGCCCAACTGCTTCAGCCCCTAAAGCACCAATCAGGGGAAAAGGAAGCAAGAAGAGAAAGGCCTCTGAGGATTTGCAAGGTCTGCCCCTGCTTCGCCAACAGTGTCTGGATTACATCAGCGAGGTAAGGGTCACTGTCCTGTTTGTGTATCCTGCTGGTCTAAGGGTCACTTGGTTTCTGACATTATTCCTTGTCTTCCTTGTAGAAATTTGCTGAAGTAGAGACATATGTTGGCCATGTTGAGGATCAGGATCGCCAGATTGCTGACCTTCAAAAGGTTGGGGTGTTGAAGGATCTCAAGATATCCGATCTTCAGAAGGAGCTCCAGGCCACCAAGAATGATGCTGCCAAGATGCTGATCAACTTTTGACTATGAGAAGCATGAAGATCACCTAGGATGCCAAGGTCTCTGCCCGCGATAGCAATGTACAAGATCCAGCTGCAAATGGCTATGGAGGCTCAGGAATCCTACCTTCGACAGTAGCACATGGGACGTAGAGGGCTGGAAGGCGAGGCTGGCAGAGCTTGATGATGATGAAGAGGCTGAGGAGATCCCGATGCTTGAGGGTGGAGATGCTGGCAAGGATCAGGGTGGAGAGGCAAGTGAGCCGGTGGTGATGGTGCAGCGAAGGATTGAAGCTGCAGGATTGGGCAATGATGGGAAATTTCTAGACATAGCCGGAGCCCAAATTTTTTTTGTTTGGTGGTTTGTGATGTTTTTAAACAATTATGGTCTGTATTTGAACAATAGTTTAGGGTTGAGGATCTAGGATCCTTGTGAACAATAGGTAGGATTACATATGGTGGAGGGATCCTCTGTTTGGGGGATGAAGCCATTGTGATCCTGCCGCCCTTTAATTTCCTGCACTTGCTATGACCGCATGAACAATGGACACCCTTTTGCCAACCCATGTGGACGGGGCCACGTTTTGCTGGTAGAAACGTGGGTTGGCAATTTTGACAACTTGAAGGTTTTAAACTTTTGTTTAATAAAATACTTCTAATCTTTTTGGCTTATCTTGTGTTCTGTTATTCCTTGTTTATCCTTTTACTTTCCAAATTGTTTTGATTTATGCTTGTTTGAGTAAAAAAGTTAAGCACATTATGTTTAAGAAATTTAGGATATGATCCAGGATCAAATATCCTATAGTCGAAAACTTCCAAAAAGTAGTTAATTTTAAGGATCATAGGTTCAGTTGTCACAATGTAAGGGTTATTCAAAATAATGAATGTAATCAAAACAGTTAAGGATCATACCTGAGAATCCAAGTTAGGATCCTAACCTTTAACCAGGATAACCATAGGAAGAACTTTAATGGGTAATAAGGATTGAGGATCCTTAATTGTTTATCTTTGAAAACCTGAAAATAGAATATAACTTAGGACTAAGCCAATATCATAGATAAGTTAGTAACTGGGGACAAGCCCAAAGGATCACTGGGACAAGCCCGAAGGATAATTGGGGACAAGCCCGAAGGATAACTGGGGACAAGCCCAAGGATCGTATGTGTTAGGGCTGGATTTTTACAATACATGATCCTCACGTGTGATCCTAACCAGTGATCCTTGTTTCTTTGGCAGATAGTGATCCTCAGCAGAGTTCCAGGATCAGGATCACGGACCATCATAGGATCCTCATGCTAACAGTTGCTTTCGTTGAATTTAATGTTGTT
>NW_023395792.1:0-6117 GCF_002127325.2 Helianthus annuus | reverse complement strand
ATTATATATCACCATTGCCCTTGATTTTCTTTACTGTATATCTCTTAAATGTCAACATATACACATGTGATTTAGTTTACGAAGATTTTTCAATGCCGAGAACCTCGATCAGAGAGTAAAAAAGGCGTAAGGTTCACAATGGTGTAAAATTAAAATGGGATATACCAGGCAAGGATTCGAGTTACAGGAACAAGGGCCAAACCAACCACCCAAGAATGGAATCGTCGAGTGAAAACACTTGACAACCTCCTAGAAGCAGTTTTTCTTCCCACCAGACCTTTCTCCATAAATTAGGAATTTGATGCCGTCACTAAACACATTCCTTAAATTGTAGCCATTTGTTGAGTGTTTTTTTTTGTGCCTAATCCGCATATAGATCACCATTGCCCTTGATTTTCTTTACTGTATATCTCTTAAATGTCAACATATACACGTGTGATTTAGTTTACGAAGATTTTTCAATGTCGAGAACATCGATCAGAGAGTAAAAAAGGCGTAGGGTTCACAATGGTGTAAAATTAAAATGGTATATAACGGGCTAGGATTCGAGTTACAGGATCAAGGGCCAAACCAACCACCCAAGAATGGAATCGTCGAGCGAAAACACTTGACAACCTCCTAGAAGCAGCTTTTCTTGCCACCCGACCTTTCTCCATCAATTAGGAATCTGATGCCGTCACTAAACACATTCCTTTAATTGTAGCCATTTGTTGAGTGTTTTTTTTGTGTCTAATCCGCATATAGATCACCATTGCCCTTGATTTTCTTTATTGTATATCTCTTAAATGTCAACATATACACGTGTGATTTAGTTTACGAAGATTATTCAATGTCGAGAACATCGATCAGAGAGTAAAAAAGGCGTAAGGTTCACAATGGTGTAAAATTAAAATGGGATATACCGGGCTAGGATTCGAGTTACAAGAACAAGGGCCAAACCAAGCATCCAAGAATGGAATCGTCGTGTGAAAACACTTGACAACCTCTTAGAAGCAACTTTTCTTGCCACCGGACCTTTCTCCATCAATTAGGAATCAGATGTCGTCACTAAACATATTCCTTAAATTGTAGCCATTTATTGAGTGTTTTTTTGTGTCTAATCTGCATATATATCACCATTGCCCTTGATTTTCTTGACTGTATATCTCTTAAATGTCAACATATACACGTGTGATTTAATTTACGAAGATTTTTCAATGCCGAGAACCTCGATCAGAGAGTAAAAAAGGCGTAAGGTTCACAATGGTGTAGAATTAAAATGGGATATACCGTGCTAGGATTTGAGTTACAGGAACAAGGGCCAAACCAACCAACCAAGAATGGAATCGTCGAGCGAAAACACTTGACAACCTCCTAGAAGCGGCTTTTCTTGCCACTAGACCTTTCTCCATCAATTAGGAATCTGATGCCATCAATAAACACATTCCTTAAATTGTAGCCATTTGTTGAGTGTTTATTTTTTTTGGTGACTAATCCGCATATATGTCACCGTTGCCTTTATTTTCTTGACTGTATATCTCTTAAATGTCAACATATACACGTGTGATTTAGTTTACGAAGATTTTTCAATGCCGACAACCTCGATCAGAGAGTAAAAATGGCGTAAGGTTCACAATGGTGTAAAATTAAAATGGGATATACCGAGCTAGGATTTGAGTTACAGGAACAAGGGCCAAACCAACCACCCAAGAATGGAATCGTCGAGCGAAAACACTTGATAACCTCCGAGAAGCAGCTTTTCTTTCCACCAGACCTTTCTCCATCAATTAGGAATCTGATGCCGTCCCTAAACACATTCCTTAAATTGTAGCCATTTGTTGAGTGTTTGTTTTTTTGGGGTCTAATCCGCCTATATATCACCATTGCCCATGATTTTCTTGACTGTATATCTCTTAAATGTCAACATATACACGCGTGATTTAGTTTACGAAGATTTTTCAATGCCGAGAACCTCGATCAGAGAGTAAAAAAGGCGTAAGGTTCACAATGGTGTTGTCACACCCCCAAAATCCACACGCGGAGTACCACCGCTTGGAGGCGTGACATGACCAGGGTCAAGCCACCAATCATATTGAACATGTAATTAAATAGTAAAAGTTATCCGTCAATACGAAAGGTGTTTACCAAAACCAACAAAGTAAATATAGCGGAAGCATTAATGTAGAAAACCCAACATAAGTATTAACGTTTGAAATGTCAATAGTGTTTAATAATTAACCACGATCCTTTACCCACAACGACCCGCCCCTCCTTGTGCAAGCTCCAAAAGTACCTAAGGTCCTGCAAGGCATGCAGCAGGGAGTCAATAACTAGTTGAGCGAGTTCACAGAAAGTAAATGCGTAATAGTACGTTCATGAGTATCAAGTGGCTCTAATGGGCCAGTACAAGTTTCTATTGGTGGGGGCTTCCCATGTTATTAATCCACTAGACTATGCGTAACCATAAGTGTTCTTCACAACCGAGAACAGTAATACGTACAAGTTTACGCAGGATTTACGTAAGTATCCTTCACAACCGAGGATAGGGTACGTGGGGGTTTACGTAGGTTTTACGTAAGTGCCTGACACAACCGAGGCAGTAGTGAGTATCCGTTCACGCAGGTTTTACGTGAGTATCCTTCACAACCGAGGATAGCGAGTAACTTAATTATTCGTAGGTTTTACGTATGTGTCCTGCACAACCGAGGACGATGGTATGGTAGTCTAGTAACAATGTCCGTATGAGTCTATTCAACCTTATCCTTATCAATCCCATTCCCAACACCCCGGGAATCCCATGCCTTGGTAAAAGTGTGAACTCACCTTGGGTTGCTCGGCAGATACACACAAAAAGGGTTTCTTGAACTAAGAGTGGTTAACCACGTCCTAACAGGGTTACCATACAAGTCAGGTTTGGTGTTCAAGTATTGTACGTATGAATCACGTAAGTTAACATGTTAAAAGCACGTATAGCCCATGGCAAATCACATAGTACACGTTAACACTTTAACAACAATAGTCAAGCACTCATCATGTCTAATTTGTACGATCCGAAAGACATAGTCCACTACACATCAGCCCAATAAGATTTAACAGTCCAATTAGCAGATACGTAAACAAGTCCAGCTACTCGGCCCAGACAATTGGGCCCGTGACAGTGCAAGGCCCAAATCCGTGTGCATGTGTAACTGGTCTCGAGTCGCAACAAGAAGGTCCCGAGTTGCAACGGGACTCGCAACCCTGGTCTCGGCTTGTCATGGTCCGGTTTTGAGTCGCAATGGGACTCGCAACCGTGGTTTCGGCTCGTGCTGCTGTGTGTCGGTGTGAGGACTCGAGTCGCAACGGGACTCGCAACCATGGTTTCGGGTTATGCTGCTTGTGGTCT
Source organism: Helianthus annuus (assembly GCF_002127325.2). NCBI lineage: Eukaryota > Viridiplantae > Streptophyta > Magnoliopsida > Asterales > Asteraceae > Helianthus > Helianthus annuus. Next base: position 2,753 of record NW_023395792.1, on the reverse strand, counting down.
CGAGTCGACATTATGAGGTCTCGACTCGCAATCTATGTCGCAACTGGGTGTGTAACTGGTTTCCATAATTCATGCAACAATTATTCCGTGATTCTAGCAATCATCTTTGGCAGTTTCGAAAATCAGATCATATCAATTATCATTCCATATTCAAACATGTTCATGATCATCATCAATCAACAATTAACAGTTTCATAGCATGCTAATACCCGATCAGATAATCAATGATATTACTAACTCGTATGAACCCTAATCCAATCATGTGAACAATAACTCGACATACTCGATCATATGCATCTAAGGTTCCATTATCAAATGACAATCCATCAACAAGACATGATAACCGGGTTAACATCTAATCGGTTTCATATTAACATACCATCCAATTCATGTGAACCTATATCCGGTTAACAAAACATCATTCAGTTTTCATATGTCAAAACAATCCGATTTGCATGAATATAAGTAATCACATATACGAATCATAACATCAACCAATCAAGGAAAACAATTTAAAACACACTAACCGAGTCAAGTGAATGATAGGATCGGTCCAAGCAAAAAGCTTCGATGAAGGGATGTTCGGCTGCCTTGGTTCCGAGTCGGGAGGGTGTTTGGTTTATGTGTTCTTGATTGCAAAGTTGTGAAAACTAAAACCCTAAGGGATGTGTATGCATGTATACGTATGGAATAGAAGTGGGCCGAAACCCCACTTGGGCTACCTCATGGTCTCGAGTCCAACTATATGGACCGAGTGGGTTTATGCAATTGAGTAGGTGTTGTGCGATTCGAGTTCAAGTAACATACATATTATCATTTAATTCGTAACATACAAAAGAAACACATATCACGTAAACATGCATTTAATCAATTAGGGTAACTCACGCAAATACGTAACGTTACAAGATAGGTCTAAAGTACGAGTTGTCACATTATCCCCAACTAAAAAGAAATTTCGTCCCGAAATTTGGTATGCACTCACTGAGGAAGCTAGGTAAGTTGTATCGTTCGTTCACTAGTTTTCCTGGGGTGTCACATCCTCCCCCCGTTGATCTGGAATTTCGTCCCGAAATTCCGAAGTAGTAGCTTCAGCCTCAGTAGTGGTTGTATTGGTTCCGAATAACTGGGGGTACTTTTTGTCATCCTGTCTTCGCGTTCCCAGGTGTACTCTGGGCCACGTTTGGAGTTCCAACGTACTCGAACAAGAGGGATTCTCTTGTTTTTGAGGACCTTCACATCCCGGTCCGTGATTTCAACTGGTTCCTCGACGAACTGCAACCGCTCATCGATAGTGAGTTCTTTGAAAGGAATGATAAGGGTCTCATCTGATAGGCATTTCTTCAGATTCGACACGTGGAATACATTGTGAACTGCACCGAGTTCAGCTGGTAGGTTCAACTTGTAGGCTACCTTGCCTATTTTCTCAATGATTTCGAACGGTCCGACGTACCGCGGATTTAGTTTGCCCGTTTGCCAAAACGAACCACACCCTTCCAGGGTGAGACTTTAAGTAAAACCCGGTCCCCCGACCTGAAATTCCAATGGCTTTCTACGCTTATCCGCGTAGGCTTTCTGACGGTCGCGTGCTGCCGCCATGCGTTGTCGTATCTGTGCATTCTTTTCTGTGGTGTCCACTACAATCTCTGGACCCGTAATCTGACTATCCCCCACCTCTGCCCAACAGAGAGGTGACCGGCATTTACGTCCGTACAATGCCTCGAATGGAGCGGCTTGAATGCTGGTGTGATAACTATTGTTATACGAGAACTCCACCAAAGGGAGGTGCTTTTCCCAGCCGTTGCCGAAGTCTATAACGCATGCCCTAAGCATGTCTTCAAGTTTTTGAAATCATTCGCTCAGACTGCCCATCCGTCTGAGGATGATATGCTGTGCTCATGTCTAACCATGAGCCGAAAGATTTGTGCATTGCTTGCCATAGTTCTGTCGTGAATCGTGGCATCGCGATCCGAAATGATGGAGGTGGGCACTCCGTGCCTCGAAACAACTTCTTTAAGATAGACGTCTGCAAGAGTGGAGAACTTATCCGTTTCCTTTATAGCCAGGAAGTGTGTAGACTTGGTGAGTCGATCCACGATCACCCATATGGTATCATTCCACGCTGGGATCTAGGTAGGCCTGTAACGAAATCCATGGAAATTTTTCCCATTTCCATTGAGGTATCTTAGGCTGCTGAAGTAGACCCGCTGGTTTCTGGTATTCTACCTTGACTCTCGCACAGGTCAAGCATTTTCCAACGTATGTAGCGATGTGGGGCTTCATACTAGGCCACCAATAAGTAGTTCTGATGTCGTGGTAACATTTTATCCGACCCTGGATGTATCGAGTAGCGAGACTTGTGAGCTTCATCCATTACAAGTTCGCGTAGACCGCCATAAAGTGGGACCCAAATACGCCCATTACATAGTAGGCGCCGTCTGCCTTCTGTTCTAAATCGCTGTCCGTGAACCGCGTAAGGCTTCAGCCTTGACGTTTTCGGGTTTCAATGCTTCTACCTGAGCAATCTCGTATATGTGCAGGAAGGCTAGACCTGAATCGTAAGCTGTAGCGCTCGCACGCGCCGTGGTAAAGTGTCTTTCCGACTGAGAGCGTCAGCCACAACATTGGCCTTGCCTGGATGGTACTTGATAGCGCATTCGTAATCGTTCAGTAACTCGACCCATCGCCGTTGACGCATGTTCAAATCCTTCTGCTTAAGGATATGCTCGAGACTCCTGTGATCGGTGTAAATCGTG
>NW_023395791.1:0-6167 GCF_002127325.2 Helianthus annuus | reverse complement strand
TTAGACGTTGAGGATAAACCGGTATTAAAAGCTCTTGTGTCCTTGGACGACCTCGGTATCTTACCAACACTATACTACGTCCACGATGGGTGCACTTGCCCATATGTGTGTTTAGTGTTAGTGAATATCGTGTTTTATAAATTTAAAACTTGGCTAAAAGTGTAAAAAGGGCTTAATTATATATTAAAACATATACACACTGACACGCATCAACTGCTGTCTTCTGCCTTTTGCAGGAGGTGATTTTGTTTTTGGTGGTGATAGTGATAAGGCAGTGGATGTAGTGTGTGTTGAAGTGGTTTGTGTTGAAGTGGGAACAGATGTTGAAACCACTGAAGTACCAATAGTAGTGGATACAATAGGAGTTACAACAGCTGTTTTATGTGGTGGTTTTGGAACAGACTTTGAACGTCTGGTTGGAATGGATTTGGGTAGCCTTACTCTTCTTGTAGGCTTCTTCTTTTCATCAAACAAGATTTCATCATCTTTGACCCTGAAGTACCCTGATCCGGATAATCCACCCTGGCTTTCCTTTTGGCCTTTCTATCCCTTTTTACACTTGCAACTGCTTCTGCCAGTGCATTTGTGGTCACATCAATTTTCTTGCTTCCATCTGGCAAAGGGATCTGTTTGGTCATGTTTGCATTTTCTGGTTCAATGTAGAGACCATCCTCTATTCCCTTCTTTTTCCACTCCTGGAATTTTCTCCTCCTTTTTGGGCATTATCTGGGGGAAGTTGATCAATGAAAGAGAACGGTTGGAGGAGCAGTGCAGTGGTGAGCAGAATCTGAGTTTTGAGAGCCTTTAGATCAGCCTGAGTGTTCTTGAACCTTGACTCCATTTGCATTTCTCAGCTGTTGAACATGTTTGTCATGTTGCTGATCTGCTATTTGTGCTTGATGATGGGAGAAAAAGGTTGAAATAGATTCCAGAGCTCATTTGTAGCAGGTGCCTGTTGTGGAGCAGGTGCTTGAGGTGGAACAGCAGTGGATTGCATCTTTTGAGTTTTCAACACCTGCTGTAGCATGTTTTAAGATCTGCAACAGATGTATCCAACCATTCAATTCGATCCGTCAAATCCTGATATTTTAAATCATCACCCAATTTAATGGTATCATCTGATTTCCTACTAACAGTGGTTTTATCAATGGTAGAGGTAGGGAGCATACTCCAAACATTAACCACTGATGCCCCTTTTTCTTGGTTACTGGGGTCTTCTCCCTTCAACACTTGACAACCTTTTGATGTTGCCAGTAGGATAAATAAATCCACTGGTGGTTGGCAGAGGTGCTATTAAAAGGAATTGCCACCAAGGAAGTCTTATTGATATAACCACTGTCCAACTGTAAACCAGTTGGGTTTCAACAGTTGTTAGTGTCTGCTTCACTTGGATGACCACCAAGAGTTACTTTGTAACTCAAGGGGTGTAACCTCCTCAGGTGGTGTTGGTGGGTTAGCAAGGAATGATACATCAGGCTCAGTCAGTTGTTGAGGCATATTCTCATTAACAAGGTGATTGAGAAGGACTGAGTAATGCCTGGTTCAAATCTATTGCATCCAACAAAAAGTTGTGTTTTGGTGGAATTGTGGATGTGAGGTTGGGTGTAGAAAGAGAAGTTGCCCCGGGCATTGGGCTGTGGATGATGGAAACGAGTGTTTCCAAGGCATCATAATGTGGTGGCCCTTTGTGTACAACCTGTTCTTTTTGGAAGGAGCAGGAGGAGTTTTGGTTATGGGTTGAGATATTGTACCAACTGCTGTGAGGAAGTAGCAGCAGTGGTTTCTTGTGACATTTGTGCTGTCACAGATAGTAGCTCTGGTATCTCATCCTCCAGAGTTGCCTTTTTGATTGGTTTGGGGGGTTTGTGATTTTTCTTTTTGTTTGGCTTTTTAGGATTTGTAGGTGTGGGTTTCAAAACAGTTGGTCTGCTGCTTTGATCACCTTGAGCAGTGGGCTCAGCAGCAGATACCCTGAGGAGCAATGGTAGCTGCTAAATTCTGCTCAGGCACCTCTGCTTGTGTTTTGCAAGGTGCTAACATTCTTGAAAAAGTTTCAGTTGTTAAGCTGTTTATTTGAGTAGACTCACCTTGATTTATTTCAGCTAAATCATTCTTACTGAATTTCTTTTCAAAATAGTAACTTAAAAATCTTGGAAACAGTAAGAATGATTTTGTTTCAACATTATTAACCAAATCTTTAAAGATTTCCCGAGAATAGTTAAAATTTTCTTCTTGAAGAATTGCATATCCCAGATTTTGAATCTTTAAAGGGATCTCATTAAAAGAAGTGGTTTTTGTTTGAAACACAGAGTAGGAGGGTATGAAATAAAAATCTGGTTGCAGAAGGAAAATAACCTTTTTGTAAGGTAAGTTTTCTTCATTCATTGTGGCTTCATACCCTCTTTCAATGAAGTCAGTTTGTAACTCGTTTTAGTGAAAGAAGTTTTACCTTCCTGATCATCGAGTTGAAAGACCTCTGAAATGGATTGTGGCGTGATTTGGACAGCTTTACCCTTTATAGAAGAGTGTATGGTGGTTGCAGTTGTCTTCTTGTTTTTCAAGGGTTGCATTCTTCCAGAAACTCCCTTTGGGTCTCCAAATAGATTGATGCATTGGCGGTGAACAAAGTTTTGTACTTTGATTTTGCCATGGTGTTAATGATGGAATCGAAAACATTGGTGGTTCCTGGTTTTGTGAGAAGACCCAGGAGATTGTGAGATGATTTATATGGGATTTCAGTGGAGATTGCCTTTTGAGAGGCTGTTTTCGGTGATGATTTGGATGTGGGTTTTGCGGATGGCTTCGATTTTGTCATTTTTGAATAGAATGATCGAAGAAATTTTTGAAAGATGAGATGAAAAACTGCTTTGAGAAGAGAATTTTGAAGAATTCAATTCGACAGTAAAACCCTGTTTTGGTGGTGAGTGGGGATTTTTATAGGGAAGAAAGTGAATGAGAGATTATCAAAGGATTTTAATATCCTCTGCTTTTGAACAACAGAGATTATTAAAGGAATGAGAGAACAGGGTTGACTTTCAGCAGTGGACAGACTTTTGAAGTAGAGCAGACTTTTGAACGATCAGTGGTTATGGCAGACTTTTAAGGATTTTAATGAAAATTTCATTGTTAGCTATTTTTAAGGATGGATTTTTGATTTTCTGAAAACATTTTGTTGCTTTTATCATAGAAAAACAAGATGTTGCTTATTATTCCATGTTCAGCATCCCAATCCTAGAGACCATGCTTTCAAAAAGTGGTTGTATCGAGTGCTTTTGTGAGCACATCTGCCAGCTGGTCTTTAGTTGGGACATGATGCAGAGAAATCAAACCTTTTTTCATAGCAATCCCTCATAAAGTGATGTCAGATGTCGATGTGTTTGGTGGTAGAGTGGGGAAACTGGATTTTTGATGATATTTTCTGCTGCCTGGCTGTCCCGACATTGAGTGGTGTTTTTAAGGCAGTGATACCAAAATCCAGTAACTGATTTTGAAAGCCACAGGAGTTGGGCTGTACAGCTTGCAGCAGCAATGTATTCAGCCTCAGCAGTGGATGTTGAAACAGTTTCTTGCTTTTTTGCTTTGCCAAGAAACTAAGCAATCACCTAGAAACTGGCACCCTCCTGAAGTGGACTTCCTTGTGGTGTGACATCCAGCAAAGTCACTGTCTGAAAAACCTGAAAGCTTGATGTTCCCATTAGCTGGGATACCAGATACCAAGTGTGGAGCACCTTTTATGTATCTGAAGATCCTTTTACAGCAATGAGATTTGATTTTCTGGGAGCTGATTGACTTCTTGCACAGACACATGTTTGCAAACATGATGTCTGGTCTAGATGCAGTTAGGTACAATAAAGGACCCAATCATGCTTCTATAAAGTGTTTTGGTCAATCAGCTCATCATTTTCATCAGACATGACTAGCTTATTTGTTGCCATGGGTGTGCTGCATGGTTTACAATCATTCATATCAAATTTGGTCAAAAGTTCTTTAGCATATTTGCTTTGATGAATGAAAGTTCCATTTTGCATTTTGCTGTACTTGGAGGACCAAGAAAGCATTGCAGCTCACCCATTGCACTCATTTCAAACTCAGCTGTCATGAGTTCTCTAAACTCTTCACACATTTTGTTACATGTGCTTCCAAAAATAATGTCATCCACATAAATTTGGACAATCATTAAATCCTTCCCTCTCCATTTAAGAAACAGTGTTTTTATCAATGGTACATCTTTTGAAACCATTTGAGAGTAGGAAGTTGGAAAGAGTTTCATACCAGGCCCTTGGTGCTTGTTTCAGGCCATACAAGGCTTTATTTAGCCTGTAGACATGATCAGGATAAAATGGATCCTCAAAAACCTGGAGGTTGACATACATACACCTCTTCTTGAATTGTACCATAGAGGAAAGCACTTTTGATATCCATTTGAAACACTTTCATGTTGTGGTTGACAGCAAAGGCAGGAACAATCTAATGGCTTCCAATCTTGCAACAGGGGCGAATGTTTCATCAGAATCAATCCCCTCTTGCCTGTCTGTAACCTTGAACCACAAGCCTGGCTTTATTCTTGACAACAATGCCCCTTTCATCAGTTTTGTTCTGAAGACCCACTTAGTGCCAATGGGACTAACCCTCTTCTGGCAGTGGTACAAGCTCCCATACTTGTGTCTTTTAAACTGTTGGAGCTCCTCTTGCATGGCTTCTACCCAGCTGTTGTCTTTCAGTGCCTCTTGGTACTTGACTGGCTGATGGAGTGATAGAAAACCAGCAAAAAGACAAATGTTTTGGGTTTGGCTTCTTGTGAGCACCCCTTCATTGATGTTGCCAATGATTTGATCAGGTAGATGAGATCTCAAGAAGATTAAATCTCCTTGGTATGGTATGATGGCATTTGTTGGTGAAGGCTGCAAATGTGTATCATCTGAGCTAACCACTGCTGGTGACTTTGATGACCCAGCAGTGGCTTCAAAAGGTGGTGGAATTGGAGGTAATGAAGTGGACAACTGCTGAATTTTATCCACTGTTTGAGGACTTTTGTCAGCAGTGTTTGAGGATGTGGAAGCAGTGGTGGATGGGCTACTTTGGTCAACAACTGTTGAGGTAGCAGTGGTTGAGCTTTGACAACTGTTTGAACAGCTGGTGCTTTTCCCTTTGTGGCAGACCTTTGAGGGATGATGATTTCATACCCATAGTCTGGTGTTGTATCCTCTGATGGACCTGCACTGTTAGTCTTGACAGCAGTACTTTCAAAAGTAAATTTTTCAAGATCAAACAGATCTGCAGGATTTGCTGGGATTTTCATTGATGAAAGTTCATTGAACTTTACATTCAAAGTCTCCTCCACTGCCTTGGTCCGTGTATTGAACACTTTGTAGGCCTTGGCAGTGGTTGAGTATCCCAGATGATAACCACAATCAATTTTGGCTGTAAATTTTGAAATGAAATCTTTTAAGTTCAAAATAAAGCATGGGCAGCCAAACACCTTGAAATATGAGATCAGTGGTTTGATTTTATACAGAATTTCATAAGCAGTCTTTTTGTGCCTGGGGTTTATTAAAACTCTGTTCTGGACATAGCAAGCAGTGTTTACTGCCTCTGCCCAGAAAGTTAATGGCAAACCTGAATCTGCAAGCATAGTTCTGGCAGCCTCAATCAAAGTTCTGTTCTTTCTTTCAACAACCCCATTTTGCTCTGGTGTTCTAGGGATGCTGTACTGCCTTACAATCCCTTTCTTCACACAGAAGGCATCCAACTCCTTATTTTTAAATTATGTGCCATTGTCACTCCTGAAGCTTTTCACTGGAAGGTCAAATTGCTTTTCAACCTGTGTCACAAAGTCTTGCAAAATGCCTGCAGTCTCATCTTTTGAGTGTAAAAAGAAAGTCCATGTAAACCTAGAAAAGTCATCAACAATAACCAAACAATATGTTTTCTTCTTGAGGCTCATGACTTGAACTGGGCCAAACAAATCCATGTGTAGCATTTGCAAACACTGGGTTGTTTTGGACTCTTCAATGGACTTGTAAGAACTTTTATGTTGTTTTCCTTTTAAACAGGAAATGCAATGTTCAGGACATGAAAACAATTTTTGTGGTAGGCCTCTCACCAAACCATTTTTTGAAATTTCAGTGATTGTCTTAAGATTTGTGTGCCCCAGCTTCTGTGCCAAA
>NW_023395790.1:0-6182 GCF_002127325.2 Helianthus annuus | reverse complement strand
TTGAAAGATTAACTAGTGATTTTACAGGATAACTCAAAATCATAATGAATCATTAAGGGATTATATAACTAAATTTAGTAAAGAATCCTTGGACATTCCCAACTTGGATATGGCTACGGCTGTTGAAGCCTTCAAAATGGGACTGCTTAAGGATTCATTATTCTATGATGATCTTGTTATGACACCATGCAGGAATCTAGATGAAGTAAGAACTCGAGCACTCAGGTTCATCCGGCTAGAGGATGACAAGAGGATCCAGGAGAGACAAGTAGGATCCTCAAAACAGAGAAGCAAGGATCCTCCTTCAAGAACAACAAATTCAAATCCTACCATAGAAAATGAGAACCAGAATGTGCATGCTGTTGACCAAGAAGAGGATGATGAAGATTATCCTCCAATCTCAGAATATTGTTTTTCCGTTGATAATCATGAACTGATCCTTGCAATGCAGAATCTAGGTGAAAAAGCTAGGTGGCCCAGGAAGAATGATAAACCATCCGGGACTAAAGACAAGTCAAAATGGTGTGCATACCATGAGGATTTCGGGCATCTGACTGAAGAATGCATAGCTTTAAGAAAAGAGATTGGATATCTATTAAGCAAGGGGCACCTGAAAGAATTGTTGGGAAGAAAAAAGCAAAGGACTCAGGATCCTGAAAGGATCCCTGAAAAGGCTCCAGCACCTCCGGCAAATGCACAAGTGATCAACTTTATTTCCGGAGGATCAGACATCTGTGGTACATCCTTCTCGGCGGCCAAAAGACATGCAAAGGAGTCAAAAATGGATAATGGAGAAAGGCCTATTAGAACATCAAGTGTCTCAGAAGGGAAGATGATAACGTTTGATGAGGATGATCGCATTAACATTCAGGATCCTCATCATGATAGTTTGTTATTACTCTCTTTATCTCTAACCATTTTGTCCGCAGGATCCTTATCGATGGAGGAAGCTCAGTGAACATTATCCAGCTTGATGTTCTGAAGAAAATGGGTATCCAGAATCAGACATCACACCAAGATCCTCCGTGCTTGTAGGATTCAGTGGAGAAACGAAGAAAACTCTGGGGACATCAAACTCCCAATCTACGTGGAAGGATTACATAATATACCAGAAATTTTGCGTTATGGAACTGTTTGTCTTGTTGCAATGTTATCCTTGCAGGCCTTGGATACATGATATGAAGCAGTCCCATCCACCTACCATCAATGTGTGAAGCTCCCTAGCCCATGGCGGAATAATCAAGATCGACAGTGATCAGCAGGAGGCTAAGGATTGTTATACCTCATCCATGAAGCCAACCTCGAAGCCAAGGGAAGCAATAGCAATTACAGTATCCTCCGAGGAATGTCTTGGAGGCAAGGGAACAAGATGTGGACGAAAATCCTCTTGGATCCTAGTGATCCTGAATCAAAAATCTATATCGGATCAGGGATCCTTGGCAAGATGAAAGAAGACATGATATCCTTCCTCAAGAGAAGAAAGTCTACCTTTGCATGGAAGCACGAAGATATGACAGGTATATCTAAGGATATCATAACTCATAAACTCGGCATTGACAGGTCTATCAAACCAATCCATCAAAAAAGGAGGAAGTTTGCACCAGAGAGGAATGCCATTATCCAAGAAGAAGTAGAGAGACTACTTCGAGCAGGTATGATCAGAGAGGTAAAATATCCCAAAATGGTTAGCCAATGTGGTCGTGTCCAAAAGAAAAATGGAAAGTGGAGGGTATGTGTCGATTTCACTGATCTGAATAAGGCATGTCCCAAGGATCCTTTCCCATTACCCCAACATTGACTCCATGGTGGATGCAACAGCGGGGCATGAACTGTTGACCTTATGGATGCATCATCTGGATTCCAACAAATTCAGATGGAACCATCTGACCAAGAGGATACAGCCTTTATGACCCCAACAGGTTTGTATTGTTATATTGCCATGCCTTTTGGATTAAGAAATGCAGGTGCAACATATCAAAGGCTGGTGAATATGATGTTCAAAGATCAAATTGGACAAACTATGGAAGTATACATAGATGATATGGTAGTCAAATCAAAGAAAGCTGAGGATCACCTAAGGGATTTGGAAGAAGCATTTGATATCCTTGATAAATATAACATGAAGCTTAATCCTTCAAAGTGCCACTTTGGTGTTAAGGCAGGTAAATTCCTAGGATATATGGTAACTCAGAGAGGCATTGAAGCAAGTCCGGAGCAAATTAAAGCACTAGTAAACATCAAGTCCCCCTGCCAATGCTAAGGATGTGCAAAGGCTAACAGGCAGGATAGCAGCTCTGAACAGGTTCATATCAAAATCCTCAGAAAAATGTAAAGAATTTTACGATATCCTAAGGAAGAACAAGAAGTTTGAATGGACTGAGAACATGAGAATGCTTTACAAGCCCTTAAAGAATATATGTCCTCAGCACCAGCATTATCAAAACCCGAAAAGGAGATGTGTTATCCTTATATTTGGCGGTATCCTCAACCGCTGTAAGTGCTGTCCTTGTGAAGGATCACGAAGGTACACAATATCCTATCTACTATGTAAGTAAGAGTTTACTTTGATGCCGAATCCAGGTACTCACACCTCGAAAAACTTATTCTTGCATTAATCATGGCATCAACTAAGTTAAGGCATTATTTTGAAACCCATACTATTGTTGTTAGAACTAACTTTCCAATTAAGAATGTCCTCAGGAAACCAGAGATGTCAGGAAGAATGGCTAAGTGGGCAGTAAAGCTTAGTGCCCATGATATAAGATATGAGCCAAGAACAGCCATTAAATCCCAAGCACTAGCTGACTTTGTGGCTGATTTCAGTAGTGATCTACAAAAAGAAGCAGAATTGGAAGTCCAACAGCTGGATGAGACCAAGGATCCTTGGATACTACACACTGATGGATCCTCAAATGTCAAGGGCATAGGGCTCGGGATACTACTAAAATCGCCACAGGGGGACATAATACCCCACTCCATAGCCTGTGAGTTCCAAGCAACTAACAATGAGGCTGAATATGAAGCCTTAATTGCTGGCTTGCAAATTGCTAAGGATATGGGGTAAAATATCTTAAAGTATATGTAGACTCATTATTGATCACCAATCACTTTAATGGATCCTATGCTGTTAAAGGTGAAAAACTAACCAAATATTTAGAGATAGTCAAAGAATTGGCACTCTCTTTTGTTTCTTTCAGCTTAACACAGGTACCAAGGAGGATAACACGGAAGCTGATGCATTGGCCAACTTAGGATCATCCTTAAAAATTCCAGAAGACATAAGTATCCCTATCATCCATATCCTGGCTCCTGCTATTGAAAATCAAGTGGCCATGGAAATAGAAGAGGATACTGCAGTAATCCCTAGTGAAGAAGCTCAATCTTATGCAGGATCATGGGTCTCACCAATCATGAAATACTTGCAAGACGGAGAGATTCCAATGGGAGAAAATCCTAGAGCTTTCAGGATCAAGGTATCTCAATTTACAATCTTAAATAATGTGCTATATAAACGATCCCTTGCAGGACCATATTTAAGATGTATTGAGGATCCTGAAATTGAAGAAGTGTTGAGAGACTTCCATGAAGGAGATTGTGGAAACCATACTGGGGGCAGGGCATTATTCTCAAGGATCCTTAGAACAGGATACTACTGGCCAACCATGAAAAGGGATGCTGTAGAATATGCTAGGAAATGTGATCCTTGTCAAAGACACAGCAATATCCTTCATCAACCAGCTGAATTGCTACACCCCATACCATCCTCTTGGCCATTCATGAGATGGGGGATGGATATAGTTGGCAAGCTCCCTAAAGCACCTGGTGGAAAAGTATTTATGCTTGCCATGACTGACTACTTCTCTAAGTGGATAGAAGCTGAAGCTTTTGCTCAAGTCAGAGAAAAAGAAGTTATATCCTTTATCAAAAGAAACATTATAACTAGATTTGGCATTCCCTCTGAAATTGTATGTGATAATGGTTCCCAATTCATTGGAAGCAGAACTACTAACTTTTGTGACAGTTGGGGAATCAAGATGATAACATCAACACCAGTTCATCCACAAGCCAATGGCCAAGCAGAATCATCCAACAAGATCATCATCAACAATCTAAAGAAGAAGCTAGGATCCAAGAAGGGAAAATGGGCAGAGGAGTTACCTTATGTGCTATGGGCTGATAGAACAACTCCCAAGAATGCCACTGGTCAAACACCTTTTTCTTTAGTATTGGGGCAGAAGCAGTGATCCCAACAGAGATGGTGATCCCAACTGCTAGAACAAGTGCTCGTGATCCTGAAGAAAATGCTGCAATCCTGGCTCAGGATTTGGATACTATTGAGGAAATCAGGGATCTGGCTAGGATAAGGATGGCAAGCTACCAACAAAGAATGGCTGGTGCTTACAACAAAAATGTTAGGATAAGGAAGTTCCAAGTCGGAAGATATGGTGTTGAGAAAAACATTCCAAAAGCACTATTAATCCTGCTGACCGGGAAGTTAGCACCAAAATGGGAAGGCCCTTACTTAATTGAAGCTGAAGCAGGAAAGGGGGCATACAGGTTGCTAACCATGGAAGGAATTTGTTACCAAGAGCCATGGAATGCTGTTCACTTGAAGAAATATTTCATGTGAACATGATCCTTCAAGCATGTGATCCTTATATTGAAGTATCCTTGAAGGATCCCGATGATATCAGTGATCCTTACTCTGGTAATGTGCTTATCCTAAAACTATTACATTTCCTTACTTTTTACCAAAGGATAAGGATCCTGTATCCTTCATCCTCTTCTCACGAACCATTTGAGTTATGATAGTTCAGGTATCTACGGCATATCGTCAAGAATCTTCAAAAGCAACGCAGATCCTTGGGCTTGTCCCCAGTTATCCTTGGGATTATCCCCAGTTTCCGCCAGCAGCGCACGATGATCCTGATATAGTTCACGTCTTTGGGACCAGTACCCACTTCCGGGGCTGACAACCTCATTGTACTGCTATACCCAGGATCCTCCGTATAATGGTAGACGTACCATACATCCGTTCCTAAGTTTCTAACGTTTTCACGTTAGCTAAGGTTTTGACATTTTCATGTCACTAAGTTTGGATAGTCGCCAGTAAGGGCCATACTCCAGTTTACATACGATCCTTTGGGCTTGTCCCCAGTTATCCTTTGGGCTTGTCCCCAGTTATCCTTTGGGCTGTCCCCAGTGATCCTTCCGGGATCATCCTCAGTTATCCTTTGGGCTTGTCCCCATTACTAATTATCTTTTACATTGGCTTAGTCCCCAAGTATGTTCCATTTTTTAGGGTTCCAAAGCTAAACGAATAAGGATCCTTAATCCTTGTTATCCGTTAAAATTTATACTTATGGTTATCTTTGATCATAGGTTAGGATCCTAACTTGGATCCTCAGGTATGATCCTTGACTATTTTGATTATACTAAACAACCCTTGACTTGACAACTGAAATGATCCTATAAATACCTTGAAAATTTTCGATTATAGGATATTTGATCCAGGATCATATCCTAAATTTCTTAAACATAATTTGCTCAACTTTTCTTACTCAAACAAACTGTGTCAAAACAATTGAAAATAAAAAGGATAATAACACAAGATAAGCGACAAAAGTTTAAGATTTTATTTATTAACGAAAGGATTAACCCTTCAAAAGTTGTCAAAATTGCCAACCCACGTTTCTACCAGCAAAACGTGGCCCGTCCACATGGGTTGGCAAAGGGTGTCCATTGTCTATGCGGTCTTAGCGTGCAGGAAATAAAAGCGGCAGGATCACAAAGGCTTCATCCCCCAAACAGAGGATCCCTCCACCTTTTGTAATCCTACCTATTGTTCGAAGGATCCAGGATCCTTTACCCTAAAAACTATTGTTCAAAGATTACAGACCATAAATTGTTCACAAACCATCAACAACCACAAAAAACCACTACCAATCCTAAAAAATTGGGCTCCGGCCTAGTCTCGAAATATCCATCATCGCCCAATCCAGCAGCTCACACCTTTGCTGCTCCATCACCACCAGCTTCTCCACCCTGATCCTTCTCAGCATCACCACCTTCCAGCATGGGGATCTCCTCAGCCTCATCCTCATCCTCCAGCTCCGCCAATCTTGCCTTCCAACCCTCCACGTCCCATGAGCTCTTGTCAAAGGCAGGATCCTGAGCCTCCG
>NW_023395789.1:0-6213 GCF_002127325.2 Helianthus annuus | reverse complement strand
GGAGTTATGAACTCCCGGATTTCAGCCTTAAGCATGCCATGATAACGGATAATCTTCTTTCTCTCCGTTCCAACTATTTCTTCACAAAACTTCAGTTGATCAAGGAAGGTGTTTGTGATCTCATTGACAGATTCATCCCTTTGTCGGAGTCGGAGAAAATCTTCTTGGATTCGATCCACTGCTGATTGTGGACAATGGTATTTGATAAAAGGTTGTTTGAATTCTTGCCAAGTCAAAGTTTGAACTCGATTCTCTCCGATCTCCTTACTATACGAGTCCCACCAATCTTTAGCCCTTCGTAGAAGTTGCCCTGTGGCAAACATGACTTGATCTTCCTTGTCACAATGGCTTCGAATGAACACCCCTTCCATGTTAGCTGTCCATCTTTGGCATTCTATGGGATCGATTTCCCCATTAAAGGTTGTAGGCTTACATGCCATGAAGTCCTTGTAGGTGCACTGTCTTGCTTCCTTCTTGCCTTGAATCCGGTTATCATTTCCTTCAATTCATCCACTTTGCTCGTGATCATATTCTCCACCGTACTTAGTACTTGGCCCTCCACTTCTTGGGCTAACTTTGAAACATTTGCATCAAACGCCTTAGTTACCTCATCCGAAATCGTCTTGTTTAACTCGTTTCGAGTTATGCGTTCGGTAGTATCCGTGTTTCCTCCACTTGCCATCTACAATTGAACATTCATGTTAAACATCGTTACATTCGTTTTCCCAGTCTTTCTATACTTCAATCATAATTACTAATTCATTCTCGTAAGTCGCAATTTCATCCAACTTTTCTATACAAACATTCTAGATACACTTCTTACTTCATTCATTCGTGTATGTAACGTCCCGTTCTTTTACACATTCTTTATTAAAGCATGATAACTATTGGTAATCTAAATTTCATAGAGAATTTGAGGTGTTCTTAAAGTTTAACAAGCGTTTGGAATGGGCTTGGAAACCTCGGAATCATAAACAAAACAAATCAGCAAAACAGCTCAGGAGAGGGCGTCGCCGACGGCACAAGGCTGCGTCGGCGACGGTGCTCCAAAAGGTCCGTCGCTGAAATTTCTCCGTAGGCAGGGAGTTAAGCCGTCGGAGCTTCCAAGTGCGTCGCCGACGCCCAAAAGGGCCGTCGCCGACGGTGCTTCTGGCCTGCAATCGCTGTCTAATCAAAAACTTTCGTTCTCGGCCTCTTTTTCCAACCCGAAATGGTCTTGGGCAGTCCCGAAACCTTCCATAGCACCCATTATCATCCAAACCCAGGATATACTAATAACTAAACCATAACCCATTCCCGTTTCTAACTAAGAACATGAAATTCTTAAAGTACTTACTTGCGTGGCGCTTTGGAACGAACACACTTTCACAAGAGCTTTCGGTTTGAGTTCGAGCACCATCACTTACTCGAATCCCTCAAACCTTGGCTCTGATACCAACTTGTAAGGTCTAAAACTTAAAAAGACACCAACGAACTTGCATTTGACAAAATAGTAAACGGGTCGAATAATTCATAAGTAAATTTTTTGCAATAACCAACTATATAGTTATGAACAAGTTTTGAACCCCAAAAGTTTCACAAAATACAACCAAATTCTTGACTACAAGTTCAACATCTAACTACTTCCGAGTTAACTTTCATACAAAAGACCCGTTTCTAACGAAAGAGAACATTTAACAAAAGTTTAGACCATGACTAAAGACTTCGCGGAAGCGTGCATCGTAAATGTGTTCGATCCAAGTAGCACCATCCATCATGTCATTTTACCTACATACAACCAAACCGTTAGACATTTCGTTACAAAATTTCATACAACGTTAAATACAAATATGACCCTTAAGTAAGCCTTCTTCCAACCATAAAGTTCCTTCCATTTTCACATTACCCTTCTAACTCATTCGACCCATACCTAAATTACATGATCGGCTTGCAATAACTCGTTACAAGTAAACGACTTCAACCATTGAACAATAGTATGCTACTACAATACATGCTAATAACGTTGTGTAAGCACGAACTTACCTTTATCGTTCTTCGTTTGAGACTCGGAACGGCTTGAGCTTTCCTCTTTAATTCCTACAATCCATAATTACATACTTAGTATCATGTCTTTCTTTCCATTCCATTATCAATAGCTTCAATTTAATAACTAGCTAACTCTCTATTCTAGCCATTTAGCAATATACAACACATGATCAACTCATTCAAGCATTTTGACAAACACTTGGTGTGCATGTCATTAGATAAACATAAGGTACAAGTATTGTATGCATAACATGACTAGTTCATGATAATAACATCAATATCATCAATTTCACTCAACATCTCATATAACCTTCATCCTAGTTCAATTCCCCATATCGAATTTAAGCAAGAACATCATCATACAACATTCTTATACTAATTTCACAACATGATTTCGTATTACATAGAACCATCATCTTGATCTAAGTGGGTTTTCTCTTTAAACATCAAATTTAACATTCTTCAAGGATTTATCATATTCCAAATGGTGATTCTAACTCATTATCCTACTAATTTCATCTAGACCCTAGGATTTCTTGAAACCCCAATCATCCAAAATTACCAAAACATAAAATTCTTGTTACCTTGAGCTTTGTTAGGACTAGATGATCAAGAATCCATCAACATGCAAGGGTTATGGCCATAATTAGGGCTTCAATTTGCTAACTTTGTGAAGATGAGGGGAGTTCTTTTCTCCTTCTTGTTCCTGGCGACCCAACACACGCATATGTGTGTGTGTTGTGTGTTTTCCAGTGTTTTAAAAACCTATCTTTCATTTTTACCCATTCCACCCCTCAAGTATACACACTTATTTTTAAATGGCCAACACTTATTCTTTTTAGTTAAAATCCTAACTCACATTCTAACTAGGTTCACTTCCTAGTTATACCTTATGACATACTTTAGCAATGTATATATGTATATATATATAAACACATATAATTAAATTCTGGGGCGTTACATGTTATTTCTCCCACAAGGGTTTATCCGTGAGCACTTTGATTCGATTGCAATTGGCGAAAGCTGGGGAAAACACTATGTTCTGAGTGTACTGTACATCCACATTCACGAACACATCTTTTTTATTACCCCCACAAACCACCACCTCAACCGGGATCGGTTTAGAGTTGTCCGGGGTCAACCTTAGTGGCAAAAGAGCCGCCTGGCCCGAAGGTCACCACTGGGCAACATATGTCCTGAAGAGCAACATGGATCGGTCTTGACCTACAACATAAGAAAAAAGCTTACTTAAAAAACACGATCTTAAATAAAACAACATGAGAGGTGATTAAAAAGTATAAGTTAGTGCCACATACATAAACAGTTACAATTTCGCCTGTCTCGACATCATATTGTATACCATGAGCGTAACAATCGGGTTCGTTGTTGTTATCTGAATTTGGGGGACAATTTCCATTAGGACCTAGTTCTCGGGATGATGGGCCAAGGTTTGTGGTATCGAACCAAATGGCCTTATTGTTTGACATCAATTGATATTGCATTGCATTAACACCCAAATTTGGATTATGTATGATCCATTCACCCTTGTAGTCAGTATCCAAGGTTGCTTGTCCGTATAGTTGGGGATTGTAAAATCCACTAACAACTCCTTGATCATTAGGTCTTGGTTTTAGGGTTTAGAGGCGCATATTCGCCTCTCGAAGGTGTTGGTGCTAGAGGTGCGTCTTTACCTCCTGGAGGTGTTGGTGTTCCAGGCGACAATATTTGCCTCCTTTACTTTCTGGTGCAGGAGCTGAAGGTGCATCCTTGCTTCCTGGAGGTATTGCTGGTGTTGGAGGCGTGTCTTCGCCTCCCGCAGGAACGGTGATACAGGTGTACAACTATTACCTCCCCACCTCCTGGTCTAAGAGCTGGAGGCAAATGTTCTGTATTCAACGAATTTTATACCGCCACATCGATAAACTTATAAAAACGAATATGATATATAGTTCAAAATTTAAATTATATTTTATATTATTTAGATTATATTTAATTTATTTTTGTAATTTCATATCAACAATGATTAAGTTTAACCTCATTATTGTAGAAGATATTTATTTGTAATTATTATATTATTATAATTATGAATTATTATTATCTAAGTCACTAAGTTGTAGTCTCGTGTGTTACACGGGTTTACGTAAGATAGTGGTTTTCGTTTAGAAAGATTCGGGTTAAATAAGGAAATGTAAATGGATTTAAAAGGTTAATAAAATCAGAAATTCAATAGCATCAAGGAATGTTTAAAAAACATGGGAGAGTCAAAAGGGGTTTTAGTAATCAGAGTCGTATGAAAAAATCAAAAAATTATAAATTACAATATCTTCATAGCAAGGTGAAAGAAAATAGATTTTTTAAAGCGTACTATAGGTTATATTTTTATGAGATTGATGGTTCTAGGTTTTTGGTGGTTGTTTAGTTTGTTTGATTGTTAACTCAAGTTGTTAATTTATTTAACTTTGTCAAATATATGTCTTTAATTTCTTGTTTAGTTACTTTTAACGAAACACATACATATATACTTATTCTTACAATAACTTAAAACTTTTATGGGATAAAATACTCGATATAGTTTCGGCTATGTAGTGTGTTCATGAGTCATGACTCAGATGACCACCATCAACCTCCACATCAGCGCCATGTCACCTCACGCCACGTCAGCGCCACGTGAACCACCATAGTTTGCACAGGTGACAGTGTAGTGGTGGTTCCAGATCCTTACATGACAATCCATGACCTATACCACCATCACCATACCCCATAGCCTAACTTAACTAAAATAAATATGTTTTGTAAAATAGTTTATGTAAGATTTGGGCGAGTTAAAAAGCAATGAAATTGATTTGATTATTACAGGGCGATTGGGCCAGAGGCCCAGAACTGCCTGTTGGGCTTGACAAAGGTCTGCCTATGGGCTACACAATCGAAACTAAAAAGACCAAACCAATTAAGAAACTTATTGATTAGCTATAATTTTTTAATAACAGGTTTTATGGTTCGGTTTAACAAATTTGATTATACATGCATGATTATGAACTAACCGAACCGATATTATTACTCAGTGTGGTAAAAATTGGGACTAGTCGGCGATTAATCGCTATTCAGCTAGTAACGGACTAATTTTTCGTTAATCGGTCCATTAATCGGTAGTTGGCCCTAATCAGCCCTGGTCGGCCAGCAAAATAGGCGATTCCCACCAGAGTCCTGTAAATTTCGGCCAGTTTCCAACCAAATCATTTAGATTCCGGCGATTAATCATGTATACTAAAAAAATAGGTTGATGAGGGGTTAAAACATGTCTTCTTAATATTTTTACCTATAAAAATGTGTATGTATACATAAAACTTAAAATTACATATAAATATCCTAATCCGATTAATCCCGACGGCTAGCGATATTTACAACAATGCTTATATTTTCCTTTTATGAATATGTTGAGTACCAAATCGGTTTAGAGAAAAATAAGAGAGGCTGAAGCAATTTCCTGTTCATATATGATATATGCATATAGCAATTCAAAAAATATGTTGCCCTTTTATAGGCTTATATGTTCATATTGGACCACACGTCGTTAGTATAGACTTAACCGACGGCATGCCGGCGTTAAAAATATCGTAGCCGCAATTTCGTCGCTAAAATTTGATGTGTACCACTTGGTTTATAGATAACCCGTTAATGTGGGTCAAACTCCTAAGAAAATAGATGGAAACTAGAAGAATATTTAGAGAGAAACTAAAGACTTAATTCATTTCATTCATAATTTAAATAAAAGCATACAAGTCATATTTATAGCTATTACCAAAACAACTAAACCCACTACTCAAATAACTATCCATTACTTAGAAGTTACTAATAAACAAAGAAAATGTAGAGAATATGCAGGCAACGTGGCATTGTGGTGATGAAAAGAATTAACACGTAACAAAATTCAAACAAGTCATCAAAGAGATCTTAGATGTAGACAGACCTGTGTCGAGGGTCGACTTGAAAAACAACATTTACCGACGACATGTCGTCGCTAAGCATCGACCGGTGAAAGGATTTTTCGACTAAAAATAACTATTTAATAAAGTAATTTTAACCTGGTGACATGTCGTCGCTAACTGGTCAAATCTTTAATTTTTTCCCAAATTTTTTACTGAATAATTATCATAAGAAAACTGTGAATTGACGACTAACTATAACTAG
>NW_023395788.1:0-6224 GCF_002127325.2 Helianthus annuus | reverse complement strand
TGTTTGAAGGTGATAAGCTGTACTTCAATTTAGTCGGGTTTCCCATGGCTTTTTGGAAACTTGCCCAAAAAAGAGAAGTAAAACGACTATCTCTGTCAGATATAACAGATAAAGGGACACCATGTAATGAGACTATTTAATCCACATACAATTTAGTTAAACATTCCATACTGAAGGTTTCTTTCATTGGTAAAAAAATGTACAGACTTAGCCAATCTTTTCACAATCACCCAGATTGTGTCGTTACCTTTTCGTGTTTTGGGTAATTTGGTAACAAAATCCATTGTTATCAATTCCCATTTCCAAATTGGCATCTTTAACTACTAAAGTAAACCTGAAGGGTTCTGATGTTCAGCTTTAACTTGTGAACAAGTTAAACACTTAGATCTTGATACATCTTGTCACTTCCAGGATGCAACTTATACTAGGATTGATGAGCTTCTTCCAGAAATCGTTTTTGTAAATTTCCTTGGATAGGTACCCAAATTCTTTTCTTATGGAATTTCCAAATTCCACCTGTTCCTTTTTCTAATTCTTTCATCATTCCTTTTAATCCTTCAACATCATCCTTGATTGCTGCTTCTTGAGTATCTTTCAATTGTTCCATTAAATCTATCTATAGATTCAATCTGAGAGCGTGTACCCTTCTTGGCTTCTCATGATACTTTTGACTTAACACATCAACTACTACGTTAGCTTTACCTTCGTGATATTGAATATCACAATCGTAGTCACTAAGGATCTCCATGCAACGTCTTTGCCTCATGTTCAATTCTTTTTGCCCAAAAATATAACTTAAACTTTTATGATCTGTAAAGATAGTGAACTTACTACCATAAAGATAATGTCTCCAAATTTTGAGAGCAAAAACTATCGCTCCTAGTTCCAGATCATGCGTTGTGCAGATTTCTTCATGCTTCTTCAATTGTCTAGAGGCGTAAGCAATTACTTTCTAGCGTTGCATTAGCACACATCCAAAACTTGATTTTGATGCATCACAATATACTATAAAGTTTAATGTTCCTTTTGGTAATGCAAGTATCGGTGCATGGATTAATCTTTGCTTTAGGATTTTGAAAGCTTCCTCCTGCTTTGGTCCCCATTGAAACTTAACTGATTTACATGTTAACTTGGTTAATGGAATGGCTATCTTGGAAAAATCTTGAATAAAGCGTCTATAGTTTCCTGCCAATCCAAGAAAACTTCTGACTTCCGTTGGTGAATTACGGACTTTCCATTTGGTAATTGCCTTGATCTTTGTAGAATCCACATGAATTCCTTCATGATTAATCAGATGTCGAAGAAAATGTACCTCTTGTAACAAGAACTCACATTTTGAGAATTTAGCATAAAGCTTTTCTTTTCTCAATAATATTAGAAGTACATGTAGATGCTTAGCGTGTTCATCCTTGCTCTTAGAATAAATAAGTATATCGTCCATGAAGATTTTTACAAATTTATCCAGGTATGGTTTACATATCCTATTCATCATGTCCATAAATGCAGGTGGAGATTTGTTAAACCAAATAACATGACTGTAAACTCATAATGTTCATATCTTATTCTAAAAGCAGTTTTAGGAATGTCCTCTTCATGTACTTTCAATTGATGGTAACCAGATCGTAAATCTATCTTTAAAAAGAATCGATCTCCTTGTAGTTGATCAAATAGATCATCAATTCTCGATAGTGGGTACCAATTTTTAATTGTGGCCTTATTTCAATACACATGCGTATCGATCCATCTTTCTTTTTGGCGAATAACACAGGCGCTCCCCAAGGCGATGAGCTAGGTTGTAAGAAACATTTTCCAATAATTCGTCTAGTTGCTTCTTTAGTTCCAACATCTCCGTTGGTGTTAGACGATGGAGGTGCTTTGGCAATCGGTGTTGTTCCTGGTATTAGGTGAACTCTAAATTCAACCTCACGATCAGGTGGTAGTCCAGGTAAATCTTCTGGGAAAACATCGGAAAAATATGATACTACCGAAACATCCTTCAATTCTTTTCCTTTGGTGCTAATGATCGTAGAGATCATATATACTATTCCTCTTTTTCGTTCGTAGCTTGCAACTCTCATCAGTAAGATGAATTTTGTTGATTTCGTCGGCTTATCTCCCTGGATTATGATCCTTTTTCCTGTTGGAGTACGAATTTCAACAGAATTTTGATCACATAAGGTTCGCGCATGATTGGCAACTAAACAATCCATTCCTAATACAATATTGAATCCAGCTAGATTCATTGGTAGCAGGTTGGCTCTGAACTTATGTCCTTATAATTCTGACTTTCCTTTCTGAAGTATATCGTGTATGCTGATAGAATTTCCATTTTCCGTTTCTACCGTACAGGCTTGGCGAAGTTTAGTTAAGGGTTTATTGAGTAATTGATAGAAAGCAGTGTTTATAAAACTTTGGCTTGCACCAGAGTCAAATAATATTTTAGCATAGACGTCATGAATGAGAAACGTACCGATGACCAAATCGGGAAGCATCTCTACTTCTTGTGTTGTGAGTATAAAAGCTCGTGCATTCTTCTTGGGTCCTTCGGTTGCTTTTGCCTTGTTGTTAGGTGTTGTTGCTAGTTTTAGGCAGTATGGACGGATATGGCATGCCTCTCCGCAGTTGAAGCATACGTTAGTGTTAGTTTTTCTTCTACACTCTTCTTCTTTATGTCCACGTGTTTTGCAAAAGTTGCACTACTTAGCACATCTTCCTGAATGCTTCCTTTTACAGAAGGGTGGTGAAAATGACGAACCTTCTCCTCTCCTTCGGTAGGAATTACCAGAACGTATTCTTGGGTAATCTTTTGGGCTAAATCCTTTTTCTGATTCTCTTCTCGTGTGCGTATCAGTCCATCTGTCAGAGTATTAGCTAGCTCAACCGCCTCTTCAATAGTCTGTGGTCGAGCTGCCTTGACCATGTCTCGAATTTCACTAACTAAACCCCAGATACAATGACAACTCAATACCGGTTCTCGCAAAGCCAGGGTTGGTACTATCCTTGCATATTCAAAGAATTTGGTAGTAAATTCGTGACAATTTACACCAATCATCTTATGGTTTAGGAACTTATTAGCTATCTGTTCCATTTCATGAGGAGGACAAAATTTTCTTTTAGTCATTTCCTTAAATTTCTTCCATTCCATGGCATAAACCAGGTCACTTCCTTTTGATTATAGAATGGTATTCCACCATTCTAATGCTTCATCTTTGAAATGACACCTTATCCTCTTCAGCACACTTACTAATTTCCAGAACAACTTCAGTCTTCTCTAACCAGCGAAATGCTGCAATGGCTCTTTCGTTGCCAAAGAATATCGGCGTACATGACAAGAATTCTTTATAAGAACAACCATATGCTATGGATTTCTTTTGTTTGGGAAATGTAGCTTTGACAAGAATACCATTGTCTCCATTGACACTATGGCTAGGTTCAGTGTAATGAGTACGCTTACTGCCTATAGTAGTATTATTGTTTACAGGCCTAGGATTTTTAATAACTTCAATAATTAAGGGTATGGAATTAGCTATTACTTGAGCTGTTATATTTTCTATATCACTTTTATCCAAATGATTTCCGTTACTAGAGTGAATTTATTGATTATGTGATACTTCATTCGACATCTGAATTGTAAGCATTTCAGGTATTAATATCACATGATAATTAAATCAAAACAAAATTCAAAGCACATTTTATCAAAATCATCAAATATTCCGACGTTTACTCTTTTTATATATATTACGTCTCTAATACATACAAACCATAATATATATGTCTGTATATTTTAGTTTTAGTTATGCGTTGAAATATATATATATAGGACTGGTTTGTCTTCGGATGTGAAATTCCCGCTCGTCATACTTCCAAACGAGGTTTTCTCCTATCGTGCGGATTTGGTTTCCTGCCGTTATTAGTTTCTCTCCATATTGCCTTAGTTCATCTACATTTTCTGGGCACATGGCTGGATAGGCATTTGGTATATAAGGTGGAAATTGTGGTAGTTGGGGATAGGGTTCCTACATTAAATTTTGGAATTGCCAATCGTTTGTCCACCACTGCTCCATGGAATCTGGTACGGGTGCAAGGATCCTCGGGAGTTCTTCTAGATTAAACACTGATATTGTTTAGGGATTGATTGGTATGCGTTCAGGATACAAAGGTAGTGGTTCTATTAGTTGATTTGGGTTAAAAGGTAACATTGGCTCAGGATTTACAGGTAGGTTCAAGTTTATTTCATTTTATGTAGGTTGAAATATGTCACAATTAGCTAACATCTGGTCTAGTTCCTCCCACAAGGGTTTGGTTACGGGGATTTTGGCTGAACCTTCAACTAGGGTTATGGTGTTACTTGGTTTTTCTTCTTTTCCCCTTTTCTCTTTTTCCTTTATTGTACCAACCTCTTTTCTTAGGGGGTGTGGTTCAATTGGTTGGGCTTCGAAAATTATAGGCTCGTCTTTATCTGCATCATATCCAGATTGAGTTCCAGATGGTCTTTCATTTATTTCCAAATCGGAAATATTATGGAATGCCTCGGTTACTTTTTCGTCACTCATACAGTGGACTCAAAATCGTTAAAACAATAATTTCAAAAATCATTTATATAGTTAAATTTATATTCATATAAAAAACACATAGGTTATTTTATATTAACTTCCTAACTTTAATCTTTAAGTTAGGTATTAAAATAACACCTAAATGGCTTAAAGGAGTGGCTCTGATACGACCTTGCGTCACAACCCCGGACCCTACCCTGGGCGGGAGCCGTGAGTAGATACAACAGTGGTACCGGTGTTTATTAAATTTGCAGCGGAAAATTTTATCAGGATCGTAGTTAGGAAAATTTTAGAGTTGTAAAAACACCAGATTTTTAATATTAAACAACTGGATAAAACCCATGTTACAAAAAAAAAAAAAAAAGTTTTTATAGAGATAAACCCTATTTTGACAAACCATAATTTCTTTTCTTTATTCTAGCAAGATAGCCACTTTATTTAAGCTTTTAGTGCTTCATAGCATGCTTCTTTTACTTTCACAGTAAGTTACTTGAAACGCGTTTAAAAACATTTTATCAACGAAAAATACTGGCGAGTTCATACATTTGTATATAAAGACATATTGTTATAATTACAACGTTAAGGGTTTTTACATTTATTTATATCTTTCAATTACTCAAATCAGTATTTGTCACGTTGGCAGTTCCTGTGACTGTGGTCATATCACTGTTGATCCTTCTTTCAACTAGTGACGCTGGACTAGTAGTGTATACAAAACCCCACATACCGACAGTAATTTTAGAATACAAAAACTACATCACTGTAATAGCACTGGGAAAACATTTAGGGTTTTGAAAGAATTTGATAAAAAGAGAATGACTCACTTTGTAGATTTAGGGTTTTGATTATTACAGACTCCTGGTATTAAGCTTGGGTTCATAATAAACACACAATGCAACACGTATTAGTGTATTAACCCAATTCAAACCCCAACGTAGTTAACAAAGTACAGCTTTATTCAGGCAGCACTTTGACATCCGTTGATGGGTTTCAGATCGATCAGACAAGGTATCGTATCAGTGATCTGGGTTACGTACACTTTTACTTAGCAGAGGTTCACATTTTAGGGGTTCGGAAAACGAAACAGAAGAACGAGAGAGCGTTTGATCTGAGAATTCGATTGAATAGGTGCGAAAGTTTCTGTCCCAGACTGGCCTTTATATAGCCCACCTGGGTTTCCCAGGCGTGTCGTGGGAGGAGCTGGGGACACCCCCGCGTGGCGCGGGAGCTACAGCTAGGGCTAGGTCAGCTCCGTCATACGTGTAGGCTTGCCACTTGTCGCGCACTGGTGTCACGTGTCCTGGTACTCTCCCGTGTGCCGCCAAAGAATCAGGGGTATCCCCCGCGACGCTCCTGAGCGTCCTGTTATCGTTTCTTCGTTTTTCGTGCTGGGTCTCGCCGTGCAAATTCGAGGTTTCGATCAGGGTTCTTTAGAGTATTTTGGGAGTTGTTACACATCCCATGTATCATAGGAGATATTATTTTGATATATATTGGAAGGGAAAAGGGTCTGAGGTTATGGATCCTAATATTGTTATACTTGTAGGTCCCTCGGGCATCAGCCACAACATTGGCTTTGCCTGGATGATACTTGATAGCGCATTCGTAATCGTTAAGTAACTCGACCCATCGTCGTTGACGCATATTCAAATCCTTCTGCTTAAGGATATG
>NW_023395787.1:0-6286 GCF_002127325.2 Helianthus annuus | reverse complement strand
CGTATAGAAATGATATCGAATGCCGAAACCGATAGAAAGAATCCGGCTCCAAGAAACTATTTCTTCCGTCTTTTGAAGATGAATGCTCCCGAGTGGCCTTACTCGATAATGGGCGCTGTTGGGTCCGTTTTATCCGGATTCATCGGTCCGACTTTCGCGATTGTGATGAGTAATATGATTGAGGTTTTCTACTTTAACAATCCTGCTCAAATGGAGAGAAAGACGAAAGAATATGTTTTTATTTATGTTGGAGCTGGTTTATATGCTGTTGTTGCGTACTTAATCCAGCATTACTTCTTTAGTATCATGGGAGAAAACCTTACTACAAGAGTAAGGAGAATGATGCTTTCAGGTATACATTTTTGCACTACAAAAGTTAAAATAAACTATAATAATAATCATAATCATAATAATAATAACTAAAAGAGTAAAATGCTATTTCTGTTCAGGTTTGGCCACTTTTACAACTTTCATCCAAAGGTTTTTTTTCGCATCCGGATCCAACAGGCTTGAAATCTTAAAATTTTCATTCGACTCGTTAACTCAATCCATTTTTTAACGTTAATGAAGGAAAATGGATGGAGTTAACGAATCGGATGAAAATGGCAAGATTTCAAACCTGTTGAATCCAGATGCGGAAAACAAACCTTTGGATGAAAGTCGTAAAAACGGCCTAACCTCATGGACGAAATGACATTTTACTCTAATAATAATAGTAATAAAATTGTAATTTTTGTGATGTTTTGTTTTTGTAGCTATCATGAGGAATGAAGTTGGATGGTTTGATGAAGAGGAACACAACTCAAGTCTAGTTGCAGCCAAGTTAGCAACAGATGCTGCTGATGTAAAATCAGCCATTGCTGAGAGGATATCTGTTTTACTACAAAACATGACATCTCTGCTGACGTCATTTGTGGTTGCATTTATTGTGGAATGGAGGGTTTCACTACTCATTCTTGCCACTTTTCCTCTTCTTGTTCTGGCCCATTTTGCACAGGTAATTAAATACACTTTTTTTTTATATATATTCCTGTTCCATTTATGATTTTTCTAATTTGAGAAAAAAGTTATAAAAAAGAAGAAAACCATGAGTTATGGAACATAGAATTGATAATAGTTTAAGCATCAGTTTTCATAAAACAGAATCTTGATTTTGGGTAATATTATCTTGATATAAAACGACAAGAATGTATATTCAAAGTGCTATAAATCTATCTAGTGTCTTGCATGTGCTTCCTGGTTAAACTTTCCCGAGACGCGCACCTCCAAAAAAAATATATATCTACAAAAAAAACTTATTTTAAAATCCATTCTTGAATGGTGTTAACAAGAAACCCCACTTCTGAACTGTGGAACTTTTATAAAAATAAGAGTAGAGTACACGGATGATTCCGTAGTTAATCAAAATTTTGGATTTGGTTCATAGCTTTTCAAGATGGTTCCTGTGGTTTGTACTTTGTAACGCATTTAGTCCAGAGCTAACAAATTTAAAAGTTTAGCAGGTTCAAGTTAAGGACAAAATGCGTTACAGAGTGTAAACCACATAGACCATCCATGTATTTTGACAAAAGTTGGGGACTAAAGGCGTTACACAGTGCAAACCATAGGGACCATTCGTGTATTTTTGAAAAACTAGGGACTAGATCTAAAATTATGGTCAACTATACAGACTACCCGTGGACTATACTTCTAAAAATATAAAAAAAAAACTTATTTAGAGTGGGTGAAAAAGATGAGATGAAGTTTACTACTTATTTGAAGACATGAGATGAGACAGTGGTTGATGGGAGATTCTTATCTCGTGACCGTTGGTGCACATTTTTCAATCTTTTTAGGCATTCAACTTTCAATCTTGCAGTTGTAATTACCATGGGATGATGTGTTGTCAGATGCATTATTTGGGGAGTGTTTGTTTTCTTATACCATGCATACCTACACTCATATTGATTGCCTTTGAATACTGTATGTACTGTTATTGGTTTTCAACAATCTGATCCAGTGAGTGAATACATTGTCCTTTTTGTCACATAACAATTTACTTCTCCAACACTTCATGGTCCCAGACTGATACATTATTAACTTTTAACCTATCACCACTTTACACAGTAGTAAGGATACATACTAATGTCATTTTCATTTTTAGACAATTTTTTTTTTAACAAAATATGACTGTGAGCTCCTCCTTCGTGAGCAAAACTGACAATATTGGTTAGTATGAAAGACCAGATGCTACGTTTTATATCTAAACGCTGTATTTCTCAACTACTTTGAAAACATAATGTGATGTTTAATTAACATAATTGATTTTGCATTTTTTACAGCAACTTTCTCTCAAAGGATTTGCTGGAGACACAGCAAAAGCGCATGCGAAAACTAGCATGATTGCGGGTGAAGGAGTAAGCAACATTCGGACCGTCGCAGCATTCAACGCCCAAGATAAGATCCTTTCGTTATTCTCCGCTGAACTACGTGTCCCACAAAAACAAAGCCTTCGTCGTAGTCAGTTTTCGGGCATGATATTTGGTATTTCTCAACTCGCTCTATATGCATCCGAAGCTCTAATCCTATGGTATGGCGCACACCTTGTTACCAAAGGCCTGTCAACCTTTTCGAAAGTAATCAAAGTATTTATCGTCCTAGTGATCACCGCGAACTCAGTAGCCGAAACGGTTAGCCTTGCTCCCGAGATCATCAGAGGCGGTGAAGCAATTGGGTCAGTATTCTCAATTCTCGATAGATCAACACGAATCGACCCGGATGACCCAGATGCTGACCCGGTTGAAACAATTCGGGGTGAGATCGAGCTGCGTCATGTGGACTTCTCATACCCGTCGAGACCCGATGTAATCGTTTTCAAGGACTTTAGTCTTAGAATACGGGCTGGCCATAGCCAGGCTCTGGTTGGAGCCAGTGGTTCAGGGAAAAGCTCGGTAATCGCATTGATCGAACGGTTCTATGACCCGACCGCAGGAAAAGTTATGATTGATGGAAAAGATATTAGACGGTTAAATCTAAAGTCTCTTCGGTTAAAAATCGGTCTAGTCCAACAAGAACCAGCACTATTTGCTACAACCATTATGGAAAACATCGCGTATGGGAAAGATGGGGCTACAGAGGCGGAAGTGATTGCGGCTGCAACCGCAGCAAACGTGCACACATTCATTAGCGGTTTGCCAGAAGGATACAAAACTCCGGTCGGGGAGAGAGGAGTTCAGCTTTCGGGTGGACAAAAACAAAGAATCGCGATAGCCCGAGCTGTTTTAAAAAACCCAACGATTTTGTTACTAGACGAAGCGACTAGTGCACTAGATGCAGAATCAGAGTGTGTGCTTCAAGAAGCACTCGAAAGGCTAATGAGGGGTCGAACAACAGTGTTGGTGGCACACCGGTTATCAACTATCCGAGGAGTTGATAGCATTGGTGTGGTACAAGATGGTCGAATTGTGGAACAAGGTAGCCATGGTGAGCTTATAAGTCGACCAGAAGGTGCTTACTCTAGGCTCTTGCAACTACAACACCATCGCATATGATATGATGATGATAAACATGTTTGTTTTTACATAGTATATTGGTCTTCAATCGTTAGCTATGATATGTTTGGTCGATTGGTTCCATCATAACTACCATCCCCGACATCTTGTAACTGAATGTTTGTAATGTTATATATAAATATTTAAACAAATGATTTCTGGAAGAGTTATGCTAAATACTTAAACATAGAAATAGTTATGCTAAACGCTCAATTACATCTTTAACTTTACTTTACTTTACTTTTTGAGCAACAGTTTTTGTACACCTAAACTGCCTATCAACTTGCACATGTAAAGATTTGAACTCGTACCACTTTTGTAGGAACATGCACCATACCACTAGGTCATGGGTAATTTACATCTTGATGTGCGTGAACTGTGTTATAATTTGGATGTATATTTTAAGCTCTTTTTACATTTTTTAGCCAAGTTTTAAATTTATAAAACACGATATTTACTAACACTAAACACACATATAGGCAAGTGCACCCATCGTGGACGTAGTATAGTGTTGGTAAAATACCGAGGTCGTCCAAGGACACAAGAGCTTTTAGTACCGGTTTATCCTCAACGTCTAATCAAATCAAAATGTTAGAAAAAGATTTTTAAACTAAGAAAAATAAAACTAACTAAATGCTGAAAAATAAAATAAAAAAAAAACAGATAGACAAGATGAATCACTTGGATCTGACTCGTGTATTAGTATAACCTTTGATTATTTTCGCACTTTTGCACTTGTTTAAGAGATTATCTTAGTTATTGTAGTAGGCCCATCTTTTGAAGGCGACGTTACCCTCAACCCAGTAGTTTGAGTCAGCAAAGATACGATCCTAAAGGGTCGGATTATTGAAAGATAATGAATTAAGTTATTAATGCAAATTATGGTAGGCCCCTCTTTTGGAGGTGACGTTACCCTCGACTAAGTAGTCTGAGTCAGCAGGGATACAGTCCTAAATAGCCGGGTTATAGTATTAATAGTAGTTTACTTATGAGGGGGTCAAAGAGTTTGGATCCCTGCCATCCAATACCTTTGGGTATTGAAGGAGATCCTACTAAATTTGACCCAGGTCCCTTGCAGGACCTCTAAACGCTGAACAAGGGCAAGACCCTTACCAAACCGTTCCCTTAACCCCCGACCAGGTAGCCAACATACCTCCATATAGATCGTGGAGATATGAATGGTGAAAATCTTTTATTTTATATAGATAGTAAAATAATGCCAAGACACCACGGACAAACGATAAGGAAAAGTCACCTTCAAAAAGAAACTACTTATTAAAGTCATTAATACAAAATCAAATAAAAAGTGCAAAAGATTAAAAATAAAAAGTATTATACTAAACACTTGTCTTCACCAAGTGATGTAAGAGACTTAGGCAAACATGGCCTTGATTGTCAAGAACTCTTACGATCAATCTTGGATCCCGAGACGACTCACACACTCTATGATGGACAATGGATGATGGTGGTGGATGATGGTGTTGTGATGGTGGTGGGTGGTGGATGAAGTGTGAGAGAGGTGGTGTGCCAAGGGATGAGTTGCAATGAAGCCAAACACTCCTATTTATAGGCTGAACAGAGGCCTGGGCACGGCCCCGTGCCTGTCTGACACTATCTCTCCTCATTAATTGTAATTCGCAATTACAATTAATGCGTCTGCAGTACTTTGGGCACGCCCCCGTGTTCACTGGGCACGGCCCCGTGGTGAGCAATAGAAGCTTCTACAAGTTTGTCTTTTCTGCTGCTTCTTGGGCACGGCCCCGTGCTCGCTGAGCACGGGGCGTGTTCAGTCTTCTGCCTTCTCTATTTTGCTTGGGAGGATGCTGTTGAGGGGTCGGGCAATCCATTTTTGTTCCTTTTCTTGTATTTATGCTAGATTTAGCTGTCTTTTTGCTTCTTTTGTTAATTTGCGCTCATTTAATCCTGAAAATACAAAAGGAAGACAAAAACACACTTTTTCCAACATTAGTACTTAAAAAGGGTTAGTTTTATGCCTCATTTGATGTAATTTATATGTTGTATTTTACACACATCAAATATCCCCACACTTGAATTTTTGCTTGTCCTCAAGCAAAACTCTTTAATATGTGGCTTACACTCCCAAATGGAATGGGTAGAAGAGAAGGTTTGGCTTGTCATAGAGTGTCGGGAATCCAAGATCTTTATTGGGTTTTATTTTTATTTATTTACAATCCTATTCGTCATGATTTATTAAAAACTTTTCATAAGTTAAATTATTTTATTAAGGCATAACATACCTTTCTAAAATTCCATTTATATACAAGTTCACATACCTCACGGGAGAAATCACTCGGCCGAAGGTGTATTTTTAGTGAATCACTCGAGAGCGGCATGGAACTTATTCCTACCATAAGCTTGCCAAGCAATCAATCCTCCTCCTTTTTAACTTTATACCTTTGTAAATATCAAGAGGACTTTTTGGGTGAAGGGTTATGCTTGGGCTAAAGGTGGGTAGTTGGGTTAGTATATATATATATATATATATATATATATATATATATTAGTCACACGAAAACCGAGCTTGCTACTAAAATAAAGAGTAAAAAAAAGGGTTTTTGGTGGGTAAAAAACAGGTTTTTTTTTTTTGGGTTAAGAAACGAAAATGTTTAGGCTCAAAGGGGCTAACTAGGGGGAATTTTTGGGTAGATGAAAAGAAAAATAAAAATAATGGTTTTGAAAGAAAAAGGGTTAGTCCTAATGCCTCCATCATTTACTTACTTGGGTTTAAGTTGGTA
>NW_023395786.1:0-6298 GCF_002127325.2 Helianthus annuus | reverse complement strand
GAGGTACTCTATTTCCAAGACAATGTAACACCTTTGTTTATAAATAAAATACAACTTGTATGCCATGGTTATGAAACAATTTAATTCTGTCCACAACACTCCCCGGCGTTTCCGCCGCGGTTGCATGTTATACGCGGCCGGGGTGTGACAGTTACTTAGGTTTGATTAGTCGCATGATAAGTAGTTCATGTGCCTTTGGTAAATTACCAAAATACCCTTTACATACATAATTGGTAATTAAGCATATGTAACCTAAAATTTTGTCACGTAACTGATTATGTAACATAATTAAACATGTATGGGCGTATAATACTTGTCATAGGACTAGTTAGACGTCTCGAACACGCATTGCGCGCACGACGCGTTAAAGTAGCGTAAGCTACCTTAATGGGTCGCAATGGGTCGAAAGCACTTAGGTTAAGTTTCATTTTAGGATGTAGCCTTTGTTAAACCATATCACATGAGTTCCAACACTCATTTGGTTTACAAGACTTCATTCTATCCGATCTTCCGATTTAGGCGTCTATTGTTTGACTAGTGGTTCGATTACTAGGAGCTACTTGATTTCTCTGGTTTGCTCGAGTTTGCTTTAGTTCTATTGATCGAGGATACTTTGCACTACATGTGAGTACATAGTTCCCCTATTTTACTGTTTTTAAATGTTTTGGGGTGATTTATATGTACGAAATGTTTTCAAAGTTTAAACGATGATTTCAAAAACGATTAAAACGATTTTTACTAATCTAAGAACGATTTCGATAAAGTGAACGAACTTGTTGGTTGTAGTTACATAACGAATGACATTCATTAGCATTGATCAAGCCGACCAGTATTAGGTTATGGTACCCTAGGATCTGACAAATCCCGTTACTTTACTAAACCCATGGTTATGAGTGGGGGTTGTGGGTAGCGACTGAATCTGATGTTTGTTAACTTACCCTTTGGTGGTTTGTTAATACGAGAACGAGTTGAACGATGGACGAGTCACAAAGGTCTGAATGTTGTTAGCGAGACGACCATAAATAAGTTTTCACAATTAAAACGAGGATGATTTTAAACGATTTAAACGAGTTAACGATTTGGAAACGATTTGAACAAGTTATACGAATTGGATAAACGATTGGTTTTTGGTTAGTGTATAGATAACGGGACGGGTGTAATGTGGTGAAAGCATGGTGGATACGCCGCTGGTACTTCCTATATATAAGTGTTTTCATCATATTACATAGCGTGGCGTTATTTAGTTCACTTGGGTAAACGATTTTGAAACGATGTCACACAAACGATGTTTTCTAAAGGATATAAACCATACGAGTTTTTAACGAGTTTTTACAAGATGTTTTACAAGTTGGTTTTCTAAAACAAATGTTTTTGGGGTTAAGAAGCATGGCTACGAGATTTTATAAACTATAATCAACTTGATTTGAGTTGGTTAACTATGTTGCAATACATTTTTCAAAACAAGGTTTGTATTTTGACTCTTGTAGTCTAATAAAGTACTGCAACATATAAACGAGCCATGATTCCGATACTCTTATAAAACCTATGTACTCGCCAGCATTTCTTTGCTGACTAAGTTTTTACATATGTTTCAGGTGTTGATGCTTGATTGATTTCTAGGATGTATGCGTCACATAGGATCCGGACGAGGCCTTAGTGACATAATAACTATGATAGACGATATAAAACCTGTTTGTTCTATGTGTTATGACAATGTAATCTTCAATTTTATCAATAAAACAAAACTATTGTGTATCCATGGTTGTGAAACAATAGCTTCTGTTGCAACACTCCCCGACGTTTCCGCCACGGTTTGTTGTCCTACGTGGTCGGGGTGTGACAGAAGAAAGTTGGTATCAGAGCCAATGGTTATAGGGAATTAGGTTATTAGCAATGCTTTGACCTAGACTACAACTTTAGGACCCTAACACAAGTTTACTTGTGTTTAGATTTTAAAATAGTACCGTCACCTATCCTTAGGAAATAACCACAACGAGAACACAAATCCGAATCTGCTTCGAAAATTAATCATCCGTTCTAGGATGATTGATTACTAGGTTTTGAACCCTCTGTTATATGGTTTTGAACCCTTCCAGCTTGATTCATATTTGGCTTAGTGCCTTTTGAATTTTCACATTAGGATCCGACCAAACATGTTTAGTGACCATAGTAGCGTAGGGAATAACCTTCCGAGGTTATACCTTATGGTCACTTAGGTTTGATTAGTCGCATGATAAGTAGTTCATGTGCCTTTGGTAAATTACCAAAATACCCTTTTCATACATAATTGGTAATTAAGCATATGTAACCTAAAATTTTGTCACGTAACTGATTATGTAACATAATTAAACATGTATGGGCGTATAATACTTGTCATAGGACTAGTTAGACGTCTCGAACACGCATTGCGCGCACGACGCGTTAAAGTAGCGTAAGCTACCTTAATGGGTCGCAATGGGTCGAAAGCACTTAGGTTAAGTTTCATTTTAGGATGTAGCCTTTGTTAAACCATATCACATGAGTTCCAACACTCATTTGGTTTACAAGACTTCATTCTATCCGATCTTTCGATTTAGGCGTCTATTGTTTGACTAGTGGTTCGATTACTAGGAGCTACTTGATTTCTCTGGTTTGCTCGAGTTTGCTTGAGTTCTATTGATCGAGGATACTTTGCACTACATGTGAGTACATAGTTCCCCTATTTTACTGTTTTTAAATGTTTTGGGGTGGTTCATATGTACGAAATGTTTTCAAAGTTTAAACGATGATTTCAAAAACGATTAAAACGATTTTTACTAATCTAAGAACGATTTCGATAAAGTGAACGAACTTGTTGGTTGTAGTTACATAACGAATGACATTCATTAGCATTGATCAAGCCGACCAGTATTAGGTTATGGTACCATAGGATCTGACAAATCCCGTTACTTTACTAAACCCATGGTTATGAGTGGGGGTTGTGGGTAGCGACTGAATCTGATGTTTGTTAACTTACCCTTTGGTGGTTTGTTAATACGAGAACGAGTTGAACGATGGACGAGTCACAAAGGTCTGAATGTTGTTAGCGAGACGACCATAAATAAGTTTTCACAATTAAAACGAGGATCATTTTAAACGAGTTAACGATTTGGAAACGATTTGAACAAGTTATACGAATTGGATAAACGATTGGTTTTTGGTTAGTGTATAGATAACGAGACGGGTGTAATGTGGTGAAAGCATGGTGGATACGCCGCTGGTACTTCCTATATATAAGTGTTTTCATCATATTACATAGCGTGGCGTTATTTAGTTCACTTGGGTAAACGATTTTGAAACGATGTCACACAAACGATGTTTTCTAAAGGATATAAACCATACGAGTTTTTAACGAGTTTTTACAAGATGTTTTACAAGTTGGTTTTCTAAAACAAATGTTTTTGGGGTTAAGAAGCATGGCTACGAGATTTTATAAACTATAATCAACTTGATTTGAGTTGGTTAACTATGTTGCAATACATTTTTCAAAACAAGGTTTGTATTTTGATCTTGTAGTCTAATAAAGTACTGCAACATATAAACGAGCCATGATTCCGATACTCTTATAAAACCTATGTACTCGCCAGCATTTCTTTGCTGACTAAGTTTTTACATATGTTTCAGGTGTTGATGCTTGATTGATTTCTAGGATGTATGCGTCACATAGGATCTGGACGAGGCCTTAGTGACATAATAACTATGATAGACGATATAAAACCTGTTTATTCTATGTGTTATGACAATGTAATCTTCAATTTTATCAATAAAACAAAACTATTGTGTATCCATGGTTGTGAAACAATAGCTTCTGTTGCAACACTCCCCGACGTTTCCGCCACGGTTTGTTGTCCTACGTGGTCGGGGTGTGACAGAAGAAAGTTGGTATCAGAGCCAATGGTTATAGGGAATTAGGTTATTAGCAATGCTTTGACCTAGACTATAACTTTAGGACCCTAACACAAGTTTACTTGTGTTTAGATTTTAAAACAGTACCGTCACCTATCCTTAGGAAATAACCACAACGAGAACACAAATCCGAATCTGCTTCGAAAATTAATCATCCGTTCTAGGATGATTGATTACTAGGTTTTGAACCCTCTGTTATATGGTTTTGGACCCTTCCAGTTTGATTCATATTTGGCTTAGTGCCTTTTGAATTTTCAAAATCTCGTCAAAGTTTGGGTTTAAATAATGTGAACACGTGCAAACTGGAAGAGTGAATGCCTGTACTCTGAGTTTTCTGTCTAAGGCTAGAGTGTTCGTACAAATCCACATAATCGGACCAGTCACTCTTACCTGGGAACTTTTGGGGTGAGTGTTCACTTATAGGCGAGCATGTCTTCGCGATACATTAGTTTGACCCAATTACTTTGATTAGTCACTGCGTGTCATTTGTTTGTTCGAGGTAACGAATGAATGATCGCCTCTCTTGTGTTTTATCGATGCCTCTTATGTTTTTCCTATTGTCGATCCCGCTCATGGAGGAGCATTCAATCTGAATGCAAATGAGGCCCGAGCTGACCACCTCGTTGTCAATGGTACCTTGGTTAATGGTACGTTTCTTGTTAACAATCGGCCTGCGTCTATTCTTTTCGATTCTGGTGCCGATAGAAGTTTTGTTTCTTTGTCTTTTGAGCCTTTGCTTGCGATACCTAGAACTAAACTGAGGAAACCCTTATCTGTCGAAGTTGCTACTGGTAAACCTCTTGTTCTCGATTCTGTTATTCGTGATTGTCAATTGAACCTTAATAACCATCTTTTTCCTATTGACCTCACATCGATGCAACTTGGGAGCTTCGACATTATCGCTGAGGTGGTTCGTTTCGATAAGATTGTTCGTATTCCTCTTCCATCTGGCGATGTTCTGGAGATACGTGGCGAGAAGCCATCTGGTGGTTTGAAGCTTATGTCGTGTACAAAGGCCCAAAGTTACTTGAGAAAGGGATATGTTGCTTTTCTAGCACATGTCACCGAGGAGAAAGACAAGAGTAAGAGTATTCAAGATATTCCAATTGTTCGGGATTATCCAGAGGTGTTTCCTGATGAACTGCCTGGTTTGCCTCCAGTCCGTCAAGTCTAGTTTCATATTGACCTTGTACCCAATGCCAACCCGATTGCGAAAGCACCTTATCTTCTTGCACCGTTGGAGATGCAAGAGTTATCGAAACAGCTTCAAGAGTTATCTGATAAAGGATTCATCCGTCCAAGCTTTTCGCCTTGGGGAGCTCTTGTCCTCTTTGTGAAAAAGAAAGATGGATCTTTTCGAATGTGTATCGATTATCGTGAGCTTAATAAGCTTACCATCAAGAATCGATATCCCCTACCTCGAATCGATGATCTCTTTATTCAGCTGCAAGGTGCTACCTGTTTTTCCAAGATCGATCTGCGTTCTGGGTATCATCAGCTTCGTGTGTTCGAAGAAGATATTCCCAAAATTGCTTTCCGCACGAGACATGGGCACTACGAGTTCACTGTCATGCCTTTTGGTTTGACGAATGCCCCAGCTATCTTTATGGACTTAATGAATAGGGTCTGTAAACCTACTTAGACAAGTTCATTATTGTGTTCATCGACGATATTCTCATCTGTTGGAAGACTCGAGCCGATCACGAGCAACACCTTCGCTTAACGTTGGAACTCCTTAAGAAGGAACAACTTTTCGCTAAATTCTCCAAGTGTGAATTCTGGCTTAAAGAAGTTCAGTTTCTGGGTCATATAGTCAACGAGCAGGGTATTCATGTGGATCCATCCAAGATTGTTGCTATTAAGGATTGGAGTACGCCAACGACACCTACAGAGATTCGATCTTTTCTTGGTCTTGCTGGTTATTATCGTCGATTCATTTCTAATATCTCGAAGATTGCGGTTCCACTAACTGCTTTAACCCAGAAGAATAAGCCATTTGAGTGGGGACCCAAGCAAGAAGAAGCGTTCCAAACGCTGAAGCAGAAGTTATGTAATGCTCCTGTTCTATCTCTGCCTGAGGGAAGCGATGATTTCGTTGTCTATTGCGATGCGTCCAACTTAGGCCTTGGTTGCGTCCTCATGCAGCGAGGTAAAGTTATTGCATATGCATCTAGACAGCTGAAAATTCACGAGAAGAACTACACGACTCATGATCTTGAGTTAGGAGCTGTGGTTTTCGCGCTTAAGATCTTGAGACACTACCTCTATGGAACGAAGTGTGTGGTCTTCACGGACCACAAAAGTCTCCAGCATATTCTTAATCAGAAAGAGCTGAACATGAGGCAACGACGTTGGGTTGAACTCTTGAACGATT
>NW_023395785.1:0-6332 GCF_002127325.2 Helianthus annuus | reverse complement strand
TTGATAAGGTATGCCTGTTTGTCATAAGGTTGTTTGGATTCTTTTGGGGAGCATGCAGTTCATTGTAGAGAGCTTCCGAAGGTTCAAATACCGACATGATTTTGGTTAGTGGATGTCCTTTTCGACATATTCAGGTGCGCTGGATTTCTGCTAAGAATGAGGCACCCGTTAATTTCTTAACAGACCCGTTGGAAGGGAGATCACCCTTCGACCAGCCGAATTCTGGTCTTCGGATGGGTAGGAGGAAAACATGCCTGTGTGGATCTAACAGGGGTTTCCCCGCTTGTGGGCTTAGGGTGTAGTGCTTTCACGGTGGGTCAGACTGCTTTAAAGGCTGCTTTGGGTAAGTGACCAAACATGAGAAAGCGTGCCTTGACAACCAGCATGTGTTTATCCCATTTGCTTTTGATACTTTTGGTTTATATGGCGCTAGAAGCTGTAGACCTACTTAGCCGAGTTCAAAGGGTCATGTATAGTAATGTTATGACCCCGAGATCTATGGACGTGGTTTTTAAAAGCCTTAGTTTTGCTATTCAAAAATGGGTAGCGGCGTAGCTTGTTGCCCGTTTACCAACTATCTCGATGTAAATTCATAATACAGTATTGTATGTCATGCACTATTATACTTATTTAAATCTAAGTTATATTTTTAAAATTAAAATATAAAAACAAGCATTTTATTCTCTTTAAGTTGGTATAGCATTGCTATAGTTTGAACAAAAATTGATGATTAACATTTTTTAGGATGAACAATAACTGAACTATTAACTAAAAACTGATTACCCAAAAAGAAAACTGATTACCCGAAAATTGAATTAACCGAAAATTGGTAATATGCTCTTTTTTATACTCTCCGTTAACCGAAATCAACTGAAACAAACCATTTATGTGGGTAAGTGGGTAGTTATTAAATTAGCAAACAATAGAGGTAGGAAAACGCATTTAGTTTTGAGGTACAACATTATTTTTATTATTTGTTTTTATGATAAAAGAATAAATACAAATATCATTATCATACAAAACGTACGAATAGGGTGAAAATGTAAAAAACATGGTGGTATTTTCGTAATTATTTACTCGTAGAATAATTATCAAAATTACCCTACAGATGATCTTGTAGGGTAATTTTGATCTTGTAGAGTAATTTTTATAAAATATTCATGTAGGGTAATTTTGATCTTGTAGAGTAATTTTATAGAGTATCATAATTAGCTTGAAAAGTGCCATGATTTTTAAACAGTTTAACTTTTTTTCATACCTTAATATTCTTTTATAAAAATTAAAATATAAAAAACAAGCATTTTATTCTCTTTAAATTGGTATAGTATTGCTATAGTTTGAACAAAAATTAATGATTAACATTTTTTTGGGTGAATAATAACTGAACTGTTAACTAAAAACTGATTACCCAAAAATGAAAACTGATTACCCGAAAATTAAATTGACCGAAAATTGGTAATATGCTATTTTTATGCTCTCCTTTAACCGAAATCAACTGATACAAACCATTTATATGGGTAAGTGGGTAGTTATTAAATTAGCAATCATAGAGGTAGGAAAACGCATTTAGTTTTGAGTTACAAACACTATTTTTATTATTTGTTTCTATGATAAAAGATTAAATACAAATACATTATCATACAAAAATGTACGAATAGGGTGAAAAGGTAAAAAATTTGGTGACATTTTCATTAATTATTTACTTATAGAGTAATTATCAAATTACCCTACAGATAATCTTGTAGGGTAATTTTGATCTTGTAGAGTAATTTTATAAAATATTCATGTAGGGGTAATTTTGATCTTGTAGAGTAATTTTATAGAGTATCATAACTACTCTACAAATGATCTTGATTTTGATCTTGTAAGATAATTTTGATCATGTAGGGTAATTGTAGAGTATCATAATTACTCTACAAGTGTATCAAAATTACTCTGCAAGATTCA
This sequence comes from Helianthus annuus, assembly GCF_002127325.2. Lineage (NCBI taxonomy): Eukaryota > Viridiplantae > Streptophyta > Magnoliopsida > Asterales > Asteraceae > Helianthus > Helianthus annuus. Next base: position 4,385 of record NW_023395785.1, on the reverse strand, counting down.
AAATTACCCTATAAAATTATTTTACAAAATTACCCTACAAGATAATTTGTAGGGTAATTTTGATAATTACTCTACAAACAAATAATACGAAAATGCTATCATGTTTTTTTTTTTTTTTTTTTTTTTTTTTTCATGTCTTTCGTATGTTTTGTACAATAACAATGTTTGTACGTAAACTTAACTTTCGTTTTTATAAAAACTAAGAAGTTTGCTAATGTTTACTTTGATTACACTACAACATTTTTAGTAATATAAATTAATAAAAGTTTTACATATGTAATAGTTTAAACTATTTACTAAAAACTTTTTATTCAAACTCATTATCCATGTGTTTTTAAAAGACTGTTCAATTATTTCGATGTTAGTAACGTTTAATTATTTTTGTGAATGTGAATTTTCCACAAAAGGTTGCTTTTTTAATTAATATTTTTTTAAGTTATCTCGTTTGAATAATGATTTTTACCTAGTTAGGCTATTTTTATAATTTATTTTAGTTTTTGTTTTTTAAAACTTTTAGTATATTTTAATAAATTGTCCGTAATACGTAATAAGATGGACTGTGTCACTTGAGCATAGATTTGGATTTGCAATAGCTTGAAAAGTTCTAAGATTTTTAAACAGATTCAACTTTTTTTTCATAAATTATATATTTTTTTATAAAAATTAAAACATAAAAACAAGCATTTTATTCTCTTTAAGTTGGTATAGCATTGCTATAGTTTGAACAAATATTGATTATTAACAATTTTTATAGGTGAACAATAACCGAAGCGTTAACTGAAAGTTAACTGAAAATTGATTACCCAAAAAATGAAAACTGATTACCAGAAAATTAAATTAAACCGAAAATTGGTAATCTACTCTTTTTTATACTCTTGGTTAACCGAAATCACCTAAACCAAACCATTTCATTATTTATACCTCTCTTTCATGTATTTATAACATCCATTGCATTTATTTATACCTCACTTTTATGTATTTCTAAGCAATAATTTTAGCTCAAGTTTGGTTTTGGTTATTAACCGAAATAAACCCATCTGAACCAAAAACCACAATTTAATCAAATAAACCGAAATGTTTAACCGAGAACTCATTGTTTAATAAAATATATTAACCGATGACTTCGGTTTCGGTTGAGACTAAAAACCAAACCAACCTAATCGAACAACGCACACCCCTTGCAGTGTTTGTGTTACCCACTGCATCGTGTGGGAGATCTAACCGATTTTAAAGGTTCACTTAAACCGTAGCGTTGTCCTTAGCCTTACATATTTTAACTAAATAATAATTTAACTAACTAGTTGATTTTCCGCCCGCGCGTTGCGGTGGGGACCTAATGTCTGCGAAACCCGTGTCCGCAATGACAAGCAGATACCGAATATCAAAACATAAATAAAAAATGACGTGGTAACGATAGTCACTTCGTCCAAAAAAAAACGATTTTAATAATCTAATATATAATAATAGGACCCACACGTCCTACACGTTGGAAATTCGGTTGTTTTCAGTTTAGTTATTACGGTACTAACATGTTAAAAATGGATGAGCATGGTACAGGTAACGGCACCAAAAGTACCAATCCGGAAAATCATCGAAAATTAGGTACCGACACCGAAAATGCTCGGTGCCATACGGTATGGTATTTGAGAGTAAAAACCGGTGAATACCGGTGCCGTACTGATACGAAAATGTCAAAAGTCGCGGTACCATTCGGTACTGAAAATATACCCGGTTAGGTAAATTTGATTACCAGTAACCGGTACCCAATACCATTTTGCTCATCCCCTTGATGATGTTACTATTCATTTGTTGTGTATGAAAAGTAATCTGAACGGTGCAATTACTTGCGTTGCTACGTTGTTATAGGATTTGATGAGCTCGGTACCAACCGGTACAGAAAATACCGTTATCAAAAATCCCTAAAAGTGGTGTTTTGGTCAAAAATCAGACTAGGAGAATGCAACCAAATCTTATTTGTGAGGTGTGATGCTTGAATTAAATGGTAAATTTATGAACAATTTGTAAATGAAATGAACAAGAGACACAAGGATTTGTACGAGGAAAAAGCTCTTGATCAAGATATGATCTCCGGCACAAAAAAAACCTCGGGCGAAGGAAACTTACTGATCACCAACTATATTAAACAAGTAATGGTTACAAATTGGGATGATAACAAGCTTGTTACAAGGATCACTAGTGTGCAAAAATGTGTGTAATCGCCAATAAGTTGCAGAGGGCTTTCGAGAGTGTGTGTGTTTGCTAATTGTTCTAACTATCAAGCTTGTTATCCCCTTTTAAAATGAAAATAAACTAAATAACAACATTCCGCAAATTGTGCTAGCCTTCCACCACTTCCATAACGGTCACACAAAGCTATACACATGCAGAATAATGGGGCATATTCCCCTGGAATCTCGGTAAGACTAAGTCCCACTCGTTCATTCCTGCAAAACAAGTTCAAATATAGTGGAAACAACCATTAGTGTTAGGATAACAAATGAGGATCCTGGATCCTTTAACCTGCAACGTCTTCAGAGGATCCTTATTCAAACAGAACTGAGGATCCACGATCCTGGCTGCACTTGAGGATCCGTGATCCTTAGGCTTAGAAAAATCCATCGCTAACAATTGCCCCCCAAATATATGAGGAATAAATACAAACTTAATGAGTCATATTTTTCAATCTTATCTCGAACGAACTTGCCAAGCTAAATATAGCCGTTATCATCTGACTAGCTGTTGCAATCCTGACGTCAGCGACATGACTACCTACAGATCATCATTATAAATTCGAAATTAGAGATAAGGATCAAGAGGCATTTAAATTCGTGCGTTACTCTTCCTTTAAATCCTCATCCGGAGAGACTGATCAGGTATCTCTCTTCTCCTTCTCTCTTCATTTGCTTATTCTGATTTTCTTTTCTCTTAACATCCATGGCGAAAATGGTTCTTCGATCCTCACCAGCCAAGGATCCAAATAAGGATAGTCCCCTAAAAATCCAAGGCATTATCAAAAATCCTTCATCGGAACTCTGCCGCTTTACCGACCTAGAGATTGACCGGATTCGCCATTGTTTCCCGGCGGATGCTGTTTTTCAAACCTTTTGATTCTTCACTAAAAAGTGATTGTGTTTCCGGCACCTGGGTTGCTTTTCCGGCCACCCCATTCTTGATAGGATTCTCTTATCCTTCCTTCCCTTTACCTAATCTTTCGTTGCACTCACCGGTATGTGCTATATTCAGGCCATGCCGATGATGTGGAGAGTATTGTATACCTTGGAAAACATCATTGAGCAGGAAGATATAGAGATAGGAATGTCGGAGTTGGCTGAGTTAACAATCTTGTTAGCCATGGTTCACACCGTTTCTTGTTTAAGCACAAACCTGGTGATTCTCACCCCCCAAAAAGTGGACCACCCATGGTAGGATATAGGATCCTTATACAAGGATCACAGGAGGACTCTGTCTCTTTTAAGGATAACTGATCCTTCTTTCTGTTCTTTTGTTCAGCTATCTCAATTTCTCATTCTCTAGAATCTCCTGCAACAAAGGAAAGGGTAGCTGTCTTTTGGAACCTTGATCCTGCTTTTGAACGTTCCAGGCCAAAACAAAAGATTCACAAGAAGTATCCTCTGTTCTGTCACATGTCAAGTAAGTATTCACATTTGTTTGTATGATTAAATATTTAAATAGATGTAGAATAAGGATACTTATCTGTTATTTGTCATTTGTAGGTGCTGGAAAATCTTCAAAATCAGCTACTTGTTCACGTCAGTGACCTTGATGCATATGTTCCTCCCAAGTCTACCAAGAAACAAGCTGCTTCTAGTCCCAGCATCCTAAACCTTAGAGTGCCAGGCACAAAGGGCAAGGGTGGAAAGAAAAGGAAGACTGCTGAGACTCTTTAAGGTCTGCCTTTCATCCAGCACCAATTTGAAGAATACGTCTCTGAGGTAAGGATCCCGGATCCTTAGTGTTTTGGTCAAAAATCACACAAGGATAATGTAACCAAACTTTATGTAAACGGGGTATGATGCTTGGTTAGCTATGAAAGTAAAGGATCACTTCTGTGATAAAGATACAAAGACACAATGATTTATACGAGGAAAAAGCCCTTGATCAATGTATGATCTCCGGCATAAAAAACCTCGGGTGATGGCAACTACCGATCACCAACTTCAATATAATAAAAATGTAGTTACAACTTCGGATGATAATGAGCTGAGTACAAGGATCACTGAGTGTCTAAGTGTTGAGAGTTGTGTCGTATGTTGTGTGTGTTCTTCCGAATGAGGAAGATGGTATTTATACATGTGTAGGTAACTTATTTTAGGTAGATAGACCACTAATCAGCTCATTACCCCTTTAGAAATAAAGATAATCTA
>NW_023395784.1:0-6382 GCF_002127325.2 Helianthus annuus | reverse complement strand
GTCTTGCCATGTCTCTTAACTGTAAGAACTCTGTTCAACGTGTAGCAAGCAGCGATACAGCCTCTCCCAGAATTGAATAGGGAGTTCCGACTCTACTAACATTGTTCTTGCAGTTTCAATAATAGTTCGATTCTCCTCTCAGCGACACCATTTTGTTGTGGAGTATAACGAGAACTGTTCATGAAGAATGCTTTAGAAGTACAAAACTCATCCATAACTTGATTCTTGAATTCAGTTCATTGTCGCTTCGGATCCTTTTCACTTTCAACGTATAGAGATTTTCTAACATTGTAAGAAGATCCTTGAGGATGCCAGGAGTTTCACTCTTGTGTGCCATAAAAGATACCCAAGAAATCTAGAGTAGTCATCAGTAACTACTAAACAATAAGCATCACCAAACGTTGTCTTGTGCTTCATAGGTCCAAAAAGGTCCATATGAAGACGTTCGAGAGGCATGCTGACAGTGTTGATTTTCTTCAAAGGGTGAGACTTCTTTGTTTGCTTCCCCTTTTGGCACGAGACACAGATATCTTGCAATGAAAACTTCTTACAGCACACCATTCACAAGATTATTTTTTCACCAAATGGTTCATCTTTCTCAAGTGAATGTGTCCCATTCTCTCTGTGCCAAGATATAGACTCCTTTTCTGTGGCTTTTGAGACAACAAGTAACTTGTGCAGATGTGTAATCGCCTGGCTCATGTCGAGAATATAAAGATCATTAACTTCGGAGCCGATAAGAGAATCCATTCTTGTGGAATTTTGAATCCAGGCTTCAGCACATAACAGCCAGCATCATCAAAAATCACTGAGAACTTTTTATCGCAGATTTGCGACACACTGAGAAGATTGTGATCAATTTGCTTCACATAATTGATCTTGTCAAGGCACACGATACCATTGGAGATACTTCCTTCTCCAGTGATGTACCCGCCCTTTATCACCCGCAAAAGCACATACCCTCCTTTGATTATTTCTCACGTCATTCAGGAGCCGTAAGTCGCATCATGTGCCTGGATGCTCCACTATCAACAATCCAATGACTATTAATAGTTCCTCCTAGAACATCCTGCACATGTCAAATAAACACATCAGTTGAGAATGGGGACCCAAGCCTTAGTGGTCTTGGGTCGTCCCTTGGCATCACGATACGTAAGCTCTATCTCTTGATGGTTTTCAAGTACAACTGCTCCCCCTGAACTGTCACCCGACTTAGGTAACCAAGTTTGTCTGTGCCTACCAATTTTTGAAGATTCTGGTTTTACAGTTTGTGACACACTTGGTTCCTTTAGCACTGTTTTAACTTCAGATTTTAAAGCTTTTTCAACAGTTTTTATGTTCTTACGTCGTTGTTTAGTTTCTTGTTCTTTTACAGTTCGTTTATCTTGTTTAGGTGAAAACTGATCGACGTTGAGGGTGAACTGTTTCAGGTGGAGTTTTCTCAACAAATTTCTTCTTTGGAGCATTTGGGCAATTTCTGATAATATGCCCAATTTCTCCACATTTGAAACAAGTTCTCCTTTCAACAGACTTAGGAGAACTTGATTGACTACCAGATGTTGAACCTGTAGAACCTGAGGTACTTGCTCTTTCATCACACCCGTTTGTGTGTTGGGTGTAATTGTTATCACTGTTACGTTTCAAAATTTTGACTTGTTGTACAAAATCAGTGTTTGATTTGTTTTCAAAAGTCTCAATTTTATCTGTACCTCTTGATGCTACAAATTTTACATCTTTTCCTTTCTTCGTGTAACGAGCTCCTTTTGATTCAACCTTAGCCTTTGGCTTTGGAGCTCGTTGTTGTTGTTTACCCTTAGAAGCAGTCGGTCGTTGAGTGGTTGGAGATTTTTGATTGCCAAACTGTTTCCTAATCTCAGCCTTAGGAATTGGATCACATTGTGTTACCACAATTCCCGGCAGTGTTTTTCCCAAAAATTTGTTTGTATTGTCTTCAAAGACTTTGTCAATCAAAGATTTATTTACATTTTTAATTGGAAAAACATGATCTGAGTAGATTTTATTATCTCCAACCAAGGTGTACAACACATTACTGCTTTTAACAGTAGACACACTTGTCTTATCAACCTTGACTGGATCAATCACTTGCTTCTCAACAGATGAAGCCTCAGGAGTATCAGGATCACAAAGGATGTGATTCTCTCGTGGAATATCTACTCCTTTCATCTTGCTAAGTGATTTATCCTGATCACTTACAGCCACTTCTGATTCATCATCCGATGTCTCATAGTCCTCGATAATTGGAGGACTTTGTTTCATGGATGGTGAAGTTTCTTGTTCCTTAGGGGCTGTGTTTGAAGAACTGTCCGATTTGAACCCTAGGCCAGTAGAAAATTCCTCAAAGTTCAAAGGCACACTGGGTTCATACCGAGGCATTTCCTCTTCATCGGGCATCTTGGTATAGTTGTCCATCAAAGGGGGTGGACACGCCTTATACCCTACACCTTTCACGTTACCTTTTAGTTGTTGAACGTCTATGATGTGATCAAGCACAAATCGGGAGTTAGAGTAACTATCCAATTTCTGTTTGATCGCATCATGCTTGCATTGGGCAATGGCTAATTGCTTCTTAGTTTCTTCCACAAGGTTAATGTATTCGTTTATACTTACTTGTTTGTGGTAAACTACTTTGTTAACCTCGGACACATTTTTCTTTAATGTTTCTATTACAGATTTAAATTCTTTTTCATTCCGGGTTAAAGCCATGTTTGCCTCTTGGCATTTTGACAGTTCAATAACCAAATTCTGATTATGACTATGAAGCTTTTCTGATTCAAGCTTCATCTCTGCACATGATTTACAAATACTAGGAGCAGGAGGTTCAGAAGTTACCTGACTAGTAGAGGCTGAACCATTTGCCATAAAGGCAGTTTGAAAAGAAAAAGCTCCATCTTCAGAGAATAGCTTTTCCATTTCCATTGATGTAGCAGCAGCCTTCCTAATCAGAATTGATTTCTGACATTTTAAGCTCATCAGCTTCATTCAGTAGCTCCTGTATATCATCATCTCCTTCCTCATTCACATCAGGCTCTGAGTGATTATCCCCAGAAACAGAGCCTTCTTCATCCGAACTGCCCGAATAACCAGAACTGTCATCGCTCCCAGAAGATTCTTCTTTATGAACCTGCTCGATGACCTTAGCATACAATGCAGTTCCACTTCCCTGATCACCATCACCAAACTGAACTGACCAGTCACATCCTTCATCAGCTTGAACAGCCAAAGCCCGATTGTGATTGGTAGCTCCAGGCTGTCCCTGATTGTTATTCACTGCCACCATCCTCCGTTCACGGTTTTCTTGTTGGGCATTCACATTAGTCTGGTTTCTGAACGGGTTGTGATTGCCGTGTTTCGTTGGTCGAGTGCACTCACGTTTAAAGTGCCCTTTCTCGCCACAGTTAAAGCACGTGACAGCATTAATATCAAACCCATACTTCGTGTTTTTCTTTCCTTCCAACGAAGTTCTTCCAGTTCGCGCCATGAAATCTTTTGCCCTTCTAACCGCACTAGCAAAAGCCCATTTAATATCCATCAACTCCATTTCTTCCTTGTCGATCTGATCATAATCTTCATTGGTCATGTTGATGTTTCCAAGCTGACCAGCTACCAAACCACAGTAAGCACTGACCATGGTGTTGATAATTTCCATATGTTCCTTAGCAACTTCAATGCTAAGGTGTGAAAGATTTGAGTTGTCGACTCGGATTGTGTGATGACTTTGGGGTTGAGGTTGAGGATTGCTTGTATAGTGAGCTTGCTGTTGTTGTTGTTGAGGTTGTGGATGTGGCTGTGTTGGAACAGGAATATAGGACCTCGGATCGAATTGAGGTTGTTGTGGAGCAGCTGTTGATTGAGGAAATGGAAAGGAACTCGTATTGGACACAAAAGCAGTTTGAAGCTTCGGTTGCTGAACAGAACTAGAACTAGCTGAAGGACCAAAACCAGGCAAATACATTTCTGTATTCTGAGGAGCTGGAGCACGCCTTGCTTTCCTAATTTCTTCATCATTTTTATGTTCCAGCTTCTGAATGAACTCATAGATGTTAATCTCATCTAGAGCTTTAGTATGCTTCAACAACTCAATAAACGAACTCCATTTTGGGGGTAGGGCGTCAGCAAACCTATTCACCATGTCTTGTTGAGTAGCTGCCACCCCATAAGCACACATTTCACTAATCAAATGATAGAAACGTGTGGTCATATCATTCAGAGTCTCGTTTTCCAAAAACTGAAAAGATTCAAATTCTTTCTTCAACAAATCATGCCTAGATTTTCGAGCAGCTGCATTGCCTTCTCCTCTAGCAACTAAGGCATCCCACAATGCTTTCGTGGTCTTGCAATATGAAAACTGATGGTAGATGTCTTTGTTGAGTGCTTGAGTAAGTATGGCATAGGCCTTTTTCTCCAATTCATAAGCCTTCTTGTCATTTTCAAGCATGTTGGCGTAACCTTCTGAAGTGGATGCTCTACTTTCAAGACTTTCATTGAATGCATTGACAAAACACATCCAAAGGTCGGTGCTTTGTCCTTGAACATATGTGTGAAAGCGGCCTTTCCATGACGGAAAATCGTTCATGTGGTTCAGCTTTGGTGGACGATTGTTACTGCCTGTTTCACTCTCACTAATCAGAAGATTTTGAAGACTTTGACTTTGATTGGATACCAAAGCCCATTGACATGAACTTATTGACTGTTGTTGTTTAGGTATGGCACTCGTCATATATTCAGCCATCGACATCTGTTTCAGATCTGGTTGTGGATCCGTACTCCAATCCCAAGGACTTGTGCAACTCATTGTGATCAAAAAAAATTAACAAATAACCTACACACCACAAACTGTTAACAACAAACAGACAACAATTGAAAGATACAATCTGATCGAAAGATCAAGACTTGTTCGAAGGATCAACAGTGATCGAAAGATTACTGTTGAGTTTCGAGCAAAGCCTTCGAAAGATTCTCAATGAAAGATCCTTATCTTTCGACTGATTATCACGAAAGATTAACAGTTCGAAAGATCTATATCTTTCGAATACTGATCTCGAAAGATTCACAATGAAAGATCCTTATCTTTCGAGATGAATCCTTATCTTTCGGACAACCAACTTTCGAAAAGATTCCAACAACGAAGGATACTTCTCAGACTTCGAAAGACTACTCGAAGGATGCTAATCTTTCGAGCTGTCTCCAATCGAAAGATGATCTTTCGAAATCGAAAGATATCCTTCGAAAGCTTACTGACACACTGACACGAAAGGACAGGTTGGTGAGAAAGGTGACAGGTAGGTGAAGTTGCTTTCGGCAGAAAGTATGTTCTGCACACAATCTTCACCAACCTTTTGACTTTCAAAAAGTTTGCCAAAACAAGCAACCTTATCCCCAAGTCCAGTCACCGGAAAGATGATCGGAACACGGCCGGAAAAATCAAAGTTTCACAAAAAACGATTTTTATGTTACCCAAACCGTCCCCGAACACTCCCGAAGGTTTAGAATCCGTTTTTCAGTTTAGAAAAGCAAGAAAAACCACCAAAACGGGTGCTAAACCTAGTGTCCAAACACACCAAAGAACTTGAACAAACCGGTTTTAAACAAGGTAAAGAGCGAGGCTCTGATACCACTTGTAGGTCCCTTTTCTCGGAGGATCGAGAACAAACCTAAACCTTGTTATACTAACCCACTAGCGAGTGCGGAATCCAAGCTAGTAGGCAAACCGGGATGAAGCAAGTAGAGAAACAAGCACAAAAGATTTCACCGATTAACACCACTGTATTAATACGTATGAAGGTTTACGGTTACAAGCACAAGGTTTACAATCTGTTTGCAAACTCTCTAAAGTATGTGTGTGTGTGTTTTTCAGCAGAATGCTCTCAACTCTCTATGTGTGCATCTATCTAACACTAACACACTGCATGGGTATTTATACCCATACACAGCAGGTCTTGGTCGAAGGATCGATAGATGGTCCGAAGGATCATCTATCGATGACAGGGAGCTCGAACGATCAGCATGGACATCGAAGGATCATCCTTCGATGTCTAATGGTTGAACTATGGTCGAACCATATCTTTCGAGCACCTCGAAGGATCAGTTGTATCCTTCGAGGCTATCCTTCGATCCAGACAACATCATGTTGTCCAAGTCAAACTAGGAGGATAGTTGACTTGGTCAACTTACAGACTGACTTTGGACATCGTTTACATACAGACCGAATACAGACAAAGTACAGACACAAGTGCACCAACAGGGACCTACAGCGACGACTTTTTCTTTCTGACACTGGTTTGTCGCCGACTTTCTTTCTTCTTCTCTTCTTTCTTCTTTCTTCTTTCTTTGCTTTCTTTCTTTTTAAACAAGTACATACCTA
>NW_023395783.1:0-6392 GCF_002127325.2 Helianthus annuus | reverse complement strand
AGTCTCGCAAACTCGGACGACATTTATCTGTTGAACTATTATTTTATCTTATTTTATTTGATCCGCCTGTGGATCCATTTCAACGACTGTGATATTTATTATTGCACTTTAATTAAAGTTGAAATGTTTCTATTCTGCTTCCGCTGTGCATTATTATATTGTGTTGATTGTCTATGACGATGCCAACTACGTCACTGTACCCCACACCGGGCCCACCGGTGACACGTGGAATTTGGGGGTGTGACAACTAGATCGCCCGCATCCTCGGGTAAAGGCGATGCTCAGCGCGTTGTAGAGTTGGGATTCAAAAGCTGAATAGTCGTCCTCCTGTTTTGTCTTCCACGAACACAACACCCTGCTGTGCTAAAGAGATTTAAGCTGCGCGATTTTCGAAAATCCTATGATGAATCTGCGATAGTATCTAGTGACACCAAGAAATTGTTGTATTCCCAGAAAGGATCTTTGGTGTCGATCAGTTTCTAACAGAATGGATCTTAGCGAGATCCACGTGTATACCCACTCCGTTGGTTACGTGATCAAATGTATCTCTTGAATCCAGATGTTACATCTAACAAGACTTCACACGCAATGGCTCCTCCCTCAGGAGCTCTAAAATAAGATGCAGATGTCGTCCATGATGTTCCTTTCTCCTGGAAATGATTCAACACGTCATAAATAAGCATAGTCGATTCATGTGTTCCATAAAGCTGCTGGTGTGATGATATGTCCAAAGGTCATGGAATACATCGTCGTAATGACCATACTGCGTCTGATATGCCATTGTAGGAATATTCTCCCCTTAGACTTCCATCTTACACTAGTTTGTTCGTTAGTTATTCCTCTAATGGGAGCTTGACCCTCGCTACTGGTCGACAGGCTGGCAATACATGGTCGAGGCAAACGGTCCTTGACTGTCAGCTTGCTGAGTTCCCGGTAATCAGTACACATGTCCAACGATAAGGCTTATGTTCACGGATATAACTAGGGCTCCCCAAGTGAAAAGCTAGCTCCGACAAAACTTTTGTTCAACAGTTCCTGTCGTTGATTGGACAGCTCTTGCAACTTTCCAGGCACCAGACGATAAGGAGTACGAGTAATCAAGGCTGCCTCTGGTCGTGTGATCAATCTGAGGCTCTACCTAATCAGTTGTGGAAGTAAACCTGAAAGTTCCCCACGTAGCACGCTGAGTGGAATCACGAACAATTGGTGGATCCTCGATCCTCTTTCCTTAGCCCAAACATTAGTAACGGTTGCCAACATAGCGGGGTGGTCCCTCCGTAGACTCTCCTGGCTTTCATTGCCGGAATGATACTAACCTTTACACCACACTGATGCTTTAGGACAGACGACGATTCGCCACTAGGGAGATATACGCAAAATTTTCTTCTCACGGGGTATATCTGCGCGATATCTGAATAACCAATCCACACTGACTACTGCATCGAAACTATCAAGGATAGCAGAAGAAAGGTCGATGTCGAGCACTTGTACCATAAGGTCGAGTTCGCATCCTAACGAACATATGAGGCTTCAATTGATTTGCCATCAGCCAATTCCACAACAAGTTCGATTTCAAGGAACCTCGTAGTTGCGACTCGAGATCTCTTGTTTTCGACTCGAGACCATCGGGTTACGACTCGGAACCTCATAGTTGCGACTCGAGATCTCTTGTTTTCGACTCGAGACCACAACGTTTCGACTGGACTGCTTTACTTAGTTGTTGGGCCGCATAAATTGATGTTATGTTTCTAGACTGTGTATTACTGTGTTGTTTAACTATTCATGTGTTAGGATAGGCCCAATACCGTATATACTATTCTAACATTCATGTTATGTGTTAGACGCGTGTAGGATATACGTGATTTATTTGTACCCAAACCTGACCTATACTGGTAACCATAATAGGACGTGGTTAACCAGCTTACCTAGCCAAGTAGAACTGTCTGCCGAGCAAAGCGAGGTGAGTTCACAACTTTTTTTCTAAAAGCATGTGTTCCCGGTGGTTGGGAAACGGAACAAACAACGCTACCTCCTTGTGTGGGGTACAAACATACTTTTCTCCCCTTGTGCAGGACACACAGTTAATTACTATTTATATTAGATGCAACAAGTGTACTAAACGAAACTCTATCACGGAAGTCCCCACTTACATATACCAATTAGTCGTTAGGGCCTGGCGAACCTATTTATGTCTCACCAGCCTCACACCGTGCCTGGATAGGATCGGTCGTGAACTAATAGACTCTGGCAAACCGTCAATGATGATAGACATTGACAAACGGGGCACACTACGAAAACGTGTGGTCGCAAGGATTCGATATAACGCAGTTTAGTAGCTTACATATGGGGTAGCTCCCTATGGCATGATATAAATGAGTAACTTAACTGCTTGAACAAGTTTTTGGAATTAAAACTGGACAAACTCGTGAACTCGCCAAGTTTATGTTGACACCCTACTGCATGCTTTGCAGGTACTCAGTGACCTTGGAGTTTGCGTTTTGGGGAAGTGTAGTGGTCTTCATTAACCCGTGTTGGGTTCCCTAATAATTATGAACTTTGAACTTGTGAATGAACCACCTTATTTATGCTTCCGCTAGTTACTTAAATTGTTGTTTTGAACTTAAAACTTTTGGTCTTACATCTTAGTAGTCACTAATCGCATTGGTTTGATGAGCTATATTACTATTATATTAATTGTTCAATATGATTGGTGGTTAGATCCTGGTCAGTCACACGCCTCGCGGTAGTTCTCCGCATGTGGATTTTTGAGGGTGTGACATCTTTCTTCATACTAGACCACCAATAGGATGTATGAAGGTCATGGTACATCTTATCAGCATCAGGATGAATAGAGTATCGAGATTTGTGCGCCTCCTTCATTTTGAGTTCACGGAGTTCATCACGATTTGGCACCCAAACGCGATTGAGGTTGTGACAACTGGCCCAAAACCGGTAATTTCCGTACTATTTTAAGTAATATTTATTTTCTGCATTTATGTGATTACACGTCAACATTATGCGCTTACTTTTTATGCAATTGAATTCGTGCATGTTTCATATATTAACTGTCACATCATACCATACTTTAAGCGTTGCGTCGGAAAGATTAGTAAGCTCACCGGTTAGACGAGTTGCGTCAGCATGACTGCAGAAAACAATCAGACAATAGATTTAGGACTTAGAAGTAGGGCCAACATTATAACAACCCTCCTTAAAATATTTTAGACACCCCTAAATGTCTTAAATACAACCCGTATACGAAAATCGGACCCGAAATACCTTTATATAATTAAAAATCAAATAAAACAAATAAATAAAGGGCCTCGCGGCCCGCGACAGAGGAGGCTTAGGCTGTCGCGGGGCGCGACGGCATGACACCAGTCGACTTCTCAGGCCGCCACGTGTCACGGCCCCCAACCCGGTTTGACCCGTTTCAGGAGCCGCGGGACAGGAATCCTGTGGTTTTTAATTTAAGCGACAGCGGAAGTCTTTTTAAAAACAGGATCTTTCAATAATTTAAACTGCTCGTTTCATAACTTAGGGATAAATTCCCGAAATTTACAATAATGTGATTTCTCGGGGAAATCTTTATTTTCAAAACATGTTCATTTATTTATTTACATTGAGCCACTTTTCTAAGCTGGGAGTGCTCCACGGCACTTTTCTTTGCTCATACCAGATCACCTGAAACATGTTTGAAAAAGGTTTTGTCAGCGGGGAAATACTGAGTGAATCATTCATTTTGCTGAAAACGACACATTTGTTATAATCTACAGTATTAAGGGGAATTACAATGTTTCTGATATCAAACCAACTACCCACAGTATTTGTCACTCGACCATCCATTGGCTAGCCCATTTGTCCAATGGTGTCTGTGACTGTGGTCAGGTCACCCCTTGGCCACCCGTTTGTCCAAGTGTGACGGGAAACAAGTAATGTATACAAAACCCCACATACCGGCTGTAACTTGGTGATTAAATAGACTTAATCACTGTAACTATAACTTTGAAAATAATTTGGAGTTTTGTAAAACCATTGATAAAAAGAGAATGACTCACATTGCAGATTTACGAGCAGAGTATAAGCTTTACTGATTAGCCTGCTAACCTAATTTAAATAACAATGCACACACAAACGGGATTAGTAACTAATTCAGCAGTTACGTCAATTCACGAGATTAAACCCTCACAACTATTATCAAGTGCGATACTTAATAATCCAATGGATTCACAACGAATGACAGAGCATAGTCCGAATTCGAACAGCACTCAAACATTCAAGTTGAAATCACAATGAATAACAAAGTACAAGCTCAATTTGAGCAGCACTCGGACAATCGTTGGATAGTTATAATCGATCGGACGTTGAATCGTAATAGCGATCGAGTTATTACCATGATTGCGGCAGCAACTCGTGATCGTGTGGGTGTTTAATTGTAGTGTAACAGCTATAACTCGACGTACAGACGGAATCTGTGCGACGTTTGAACAACAGAAGCTAAGTGCCAATGTCGGCTATTTATAGTAATTTTTGGGTCTCCCTTACGGACCGTATGCCTGACCCCTTACGGTCCGTAAGCTAAGCAGTCTAATTCATAGGCTGCCTAGACTCGGGACTAGCCTTGGTGACTCAAGAATTTAACCAATCAGAACTGTGCAACATTTTAATTTAGATAATTATCAGCTAGGGTTTGCCCCCCTCGAGTTTTAGGGGCCCTAATCCTGATTCTGATCATTCTAAAAATTTTAGGTTAGTGCAGAATTACTTGGGTGTCTTAATTAGGGTTTTCTTATTGACTAATTATCGTCCTAATTATTGATTTTAGTGGCAGTTGTTACATCCTCCTCACCTTAAGAAAAATCTCGTCCTCGAGATTTACTGAAATAGATGAGGGTACTTTCGCTTCATCTCTGATTCCAGTTCCCAAGTATACTCTGGTCCTCTCTTGGATTCCCATTTGACTTTTACTAGTACTAGTCGTTTGTGTTTGAGAAACTTGATCTTCCGGTCTTCTATTTGTAAGGGTTTCTCTACGAATTTCAGCTTTTCGTTTACCTCTATATCTTGAAGAGGTACTAGCAGGGATTCGTCTGATAAACATTTCTTGAGATTGGATACATGAAACACATCTTGTACTCCAGCTAACTCTTCTGGTAGTCGTAAAGGATAAGCTACTGGTCCTATTCGTTGGATCACTGGGAATGGTCCGACATATCTTGGACTCAGTTTTCCTTTCTTACCAAATCGTACTACTCCTTTCCAAGGAGATACTTTCAAAAGTACTTTGTCTCCGACTTGAAATTCTAATGGCTTACTGCGATTGTCTGCATAGCTCTCCTGACGATCTCTAGCTGTCTTCAATCTTTCCTTGATTTGAGTTATTTTGTCTGTAGTCTCTTGTACAATCTCTGGACCTGATAACTGACTTTCTCCTATTTCTGCCCAGCAAACGGGAGTTCTGCACTTGCGTCCATACAGTGCTTCGAATGGAGCAGCTTCGATGCTCGAATGATAACTATTGTTATAGGAGAATTCAATTAATGGTAAATGGCTGTCCCAATTACCACCAAAGTCAATTACACATGCTCGGAGCATGTCTTCCAGGGTTTGTATCGTCCTTTCACTTTGTCCGTCCGTTTGAGGATGATATGCAGTACTCAAATTAAGTCGGGTTCCCATTGCCTCCTGGAAACTTGTCCAGAAACGGGAAGTGAAACGACTATCTCTATCCGATACAATGGAGAGTGGGACTCCATGTAAGGATACTACTTCATCTACATACAACTTGGCTAACCTTTCCATGCTAAAGGTTTCCTTCATTGGTAGAAAATGAGCTGATTTGGTTAATCGATCCACAATTACCCAAATAGCATCATTGCCTTTTCTGGTTTTGGGTAACTTAGTAACAAAATCCATTGTTATGAGTTCCCATTTCCATACAGGCATTTCTAACTGTTGTAGTAGTCCTGAAGGTTTCTGATGTTCAGCTTTAACTTGTGAACAGGTTAGACACTTAGATACGTATTCGGCTATATCCTTTTTCATACCTATCCACCAAAAATTATTTCTTAAATCTTGGTACATCTTATTATTCCCTGGATGTACAGTATACCTTGATTTATGAGATTCTTCTAAAATCTTATTTCTTAATTCTCCTTGTTTTGGTACCCAAATTCGTTTCTTGTGGAATCTCCAAATTCCATCTTTTCCTTGTTCTAATTCCTTTAGGTAACCTTTCATTCCTTCGGCATCGTCCTTGATTGCCGTTCCCTGAATTTTCTTCAATTGTTCCATTAAATCTAATTGTAGATTTAACCTAAGAGCACGGACTCGCTTTTGCTTTTCATGATACTTACGACTTAAGGCATCTGCTACTACGTTCGCCTTTCCTT
>NW_023395782.1:0-6413 GCF_002127325.2 Helianthus annuus | reverse complement strand
TCGGCAGATAACATAAGTTATGTTTTGATTACTGTTCCCTGCAAGCAGTTATTTTCTTAAGATAACCGATAAACCAACCCATGACTCCACTAACTACAGGGTAGTTTACAACTCAATATATGCTTTGATTGCAATTTCCTACAAGCAGTTTGTCTTTCAGCCTATATAATAGGGATCCCCTTCACAACCCAAAAAATTAATAATACTTTCGATTAAAAGTATGGACGAAAACTCAAATAAAACAAGTGATCGATCTGTCAATGTAATATGCATCTAATACTTATCTTGCTTTTACTTTAATGTTTGTCTTGTCTATTTACATGAAATAGTTTGGGTCTACCATTACTAATTCTGTCTTTTAGGTTGTCAAAGCTATCTCTGTCTTTGAGGACGTGGAACAGAAGTTGATCCCCCAGCCAAATGAACTAGCAAAGGTTTATTTCAATTATCTTATCAGTTTTACTTATTATCGTCAAATTAATTTAAAATTTTATTCTTTTTAATTTCAGTCATGTAGTGACAGTGTAGGGATTATTTCATTCGGTCCATTTAGTCCTTTCAAATCACATTTAGCTCGTGAGTTCAGTGCCGAGGTAATACACGATGAATACATAATTATTTCTCCTGTTAGAGTATTAGCACTGCTACATTCAACCTATTTCGGTTATTTAGATGCAAGAGTTTGAAAAGCAGCGAGAACGAGAAAGAGACTTGCTAGAATGGAAATGGGATGATGTTGTAGAAACTAGCAGCTCTAAAGAAGAAATTGATTTTTATGATATGACTAGCAATGTTTGATGGGAATGAGGTTTCTACTCCGTATTGATGATGAGTATGCTGATCCTGAAGGTGTATTGATGATACTGCTGATTCGCTAGAAACTTTCCATAAGAATTTGAAGATTCCAACAGTTAAAATTCACAGTCGCTCTCGGGTTGTTCGTATTTGAATTTATTGTTTTTTTTTGTTTTTTTCGTGTTTTGTTTACTATGTTTGTCCGTGCATCTTTAGTGGGTTTTCTTTTATTCTAATTTGTGGATTATGTCTATTTATAAGTTTTGGTTTTATGTCTATTTAGTTTCGGTTCTCAAACGCATCAAATAATGTCATGTGTGGAGTTATGTGGGATGTATCAAAATGAAGATAATGGTAAAAACAACCCGATTTTATTTCTACTGATATACTTGGTGTTGTCATGTTCGATATATAAATACAGAGTTTTTACATTCAATATCACGTCAGTTACATCAAATGTTTCAGCCACGTGACAATCCATATAATCTAAGTTATTGGTTATGCTTCATAAATTGTTAACAATAACTTCTCATACTTTTTAGTTTTTAAGAGTTTTGGCAAATATGATATGGTTTTCATTCTAGATGAATACACACATGCATGATTAATTTTGAAACACTATATATTATCTGAACATGTGGAGCAAAAAACATACCATTATTTGTACACTCTTCGAAAATTAAAAATAGTGGTTAGTTTAAAAAATATAAAACATTAAATTATAAATTAGTGGAATTTAAAATGTGGAGCAAAAAACATACCATTATTTTTCCACTTTTTATTTTATCGATTTTCAAAAGATTTAGATTTCAAACTTTTATACCTTCTTCTCTATCAACATTACCCACCTGTTCATAATCTCTTCTCATAACTTAGCCACCTCCTATAATCTCTCCTCATAACCTACCCATCTCCCCACAAACTTTCATCATAACCTACCCACCTTCCCACAATCTCTCTTCATAACCTACATAACTATACCCTATTCTATTGTTTTATATCTCTTTCATTCATCTAAAAAATTTCAACCTCAATGTCAATGTACACCAAGTTACACAATTTACTAGAAAACGGTGCCAACGGAAGATGATCTCGTAGGTTGCCCTCTTTGTAATATAATATGCCTTGACATGCACCAATACAATGTCCATGTATCTTCACGCAAACATCTTGACAGGGTACATCTATTTTTAAAATCTTTCATTTTATATTTCATTCGTACATAATATAACGTTTCATTCATATTTTGATGTGACAGGTAGACAAAGCTACGTTTCCTTTCATCGATTTTCATTGTGGTTTGTGCAATATTTTTTGTACAAGTTCTATGCAACTTGACGCTCATTTGAGAGGGAAGAAGCATGCAAAGATGATGGTACAAGGGGTAAGGGATGATAACATGGAAGGTGAAAGTAATGTTAATGAGATTACTGAAGACCATGTTGCAGCTGAAGAGAATGTGGGGGCTGAAGAGAATGTTGGGACTGTAGAGAATGGTGGGGGTGTAGAGAATGTTGGGGCTGAAGAGAATGTTGGGACTGTAGAGAATGGTGGGGGTGTAGAGAATGTTGGGGCTGAAGAGAATGTTGGGGCTGTAGAGAATGTCGGGGCTGTAGAGAATGTTGGGGCTGAAGAAAATGGGGGTCACGGTGAGGGTGATGACGGTGCTGCTGGTGCTGGTCAAGCCTGTATGGGGTGCCAAATTTATGTTAATTTGCCTCTAATGATGCCGTTTTGTGGCGAGTGCTACCGTCTTTTTAGAAGCAATTATGATTAGGTTTTCCATTTACCTTATGTTTTTATTTCTTTTGGACTATGTTTCTCAATAGAGTTTAGTAATGTTAAGGTATTTGATTTTTGTATTGTGTGTTTTCGTCTTCTATGTAAACTATGGTATTATCTTTCATTTGGATTTATATTACGTTGCAATGTGATATTTGTGTGTGTTATTTTTAGTATACAAAAATCATTGATGTTTAAGATATTATAAAAGGGGGAACTGTATACGTTGATGGTAGACGTGTAACGTTACCCGAAAACCCAATCAAAAGTACGTTGTTTTGATTAAAAAAATGCCTTTTAATCCAGTAAAAAACATTTCGATACTGATATACATATTTAAAACAATTGTGAAAAGTAGAAACCCATAATATTTTATGGTAAAGTGTAACCTCTATTTAAAACAATTGTGAAAAGTAGAAACCCATTCAGAAATATCAGTTAAAATTCAATGTTGGTCCCCGCTAGCCTGGTCACAATGATGCCTAAATAGAATATGCAGTCCATTTGATAAAATATGTGGTTTTCGTATACTTACATTATAGCTTAGCAAGGCTCTTGTCGTTTAAAGCCCCTTATTGCAAAATCAACCAGTCGTATCAAATGTCTACGCTCAATTCTTTATGGCCAGTTAGTATAACTTCTCCAATGCAACTTAAGAAGTTACAAAACAAGGATTAGTTTTTTTTTTTTAAAATTTGGCAATTCAAACAGTTAAATAACTTCTATATTTATAATTCCACTCCCCATTATAATTCCATTCCCCCTATATTTATAATTCCACTCACTATTTGATTTGTATTAAGTGCAGTGAATACTTCTCATGGATTGTCTGCATCCAGTTAGAAAGAAATTACATATGAGACGCCATGCACAAAGTAGGACGTGCATCGACGATATTGGTATTGACATACTTGTGTCTCATATATTAGTCAGGCTTCCGGCAAGGTGTGTGGGTCAGTGTAGGTGTGTGTGCAGGGAATGGCTTTCTTTACTATCGACGCAACAATTTGCTATCATGCATTGTCGCCACATATCGACTACCTACGACCAAAAGTTCATATTAATCGGATCGTTATCGGGTTACGTTTATCCTGTTGTTTTTGACCATTTAAGTCGTTCCTCAAAAATTGTACTTTCACTTCCATTCGAACGCTCTTCGTGTCTTGTACGGATTCTTGCGAGTTTTGAAGGATTATTATGTATTTGTTTGTGCGATACTGGTGAGATGGTTATTTGGAACCCGCTAACACAGGTGTATAACATGGTGGCTAACTCAAAAATTCGTGGTTTATGCAACCCACGACTGGATGCTGTTGGTTTTTATGTAGATTCTTCGAAGGGGTACATGCTTTACATTTAAAGCGTTTTGGTGGTAAAATGTGGCTTTATATATATTCATTGAGGCGTCAGTTGTGGCGGAAAGTAGGTTTTCTTGACGAACAAAAGTATTTCAAAAGGAAGCTTAAATGGTCTAACGGAACTTTCTGCAAAGGTGTTGTTTATTTTACGGTTGACTTCATCAAAAATCGTTTTCACTCGGGAAGTATGCTACTTGGTTTTGATGTGAAGTTGGAAAAATTTAATAAGATACGCTATCCAAAGGTTCCACGTGATGACTTGGAAGGGCATTTATTGCTTATACATAACAATCTGCACATATTTCTTACTCACGGGATGCCTTTTTGGTCAGTAGATTTGTGGAGGTTGGACGGTGACAGTTGGATTAAAGTCTGGGTTTTTCCTCCAATTCGGCCGATTCTTTTAGGTTGCACGATTACATACGTGATTAGTACTGGCAAGTTTCTTGTCGTAGACGATTATGGAGACGTTAATGAACTAGACATAACTTTAAGTGGCGAAGATTGTTACTATCCTGTGTTAGGTTCCTATTCGATGTTGGCAGGCGCGGTATTTACGGAAACTCTGGTGTCACCAAATATGTAGTTCTATTACGTGTTTTGTTTTTTTATTTTCACGTTACCGTTTGTTACCTTATTTCGTTTTCTTAGTCGTGCATTCTATTTGCAATGAATTGATTATACATTATATGTGGTTTATTATTGTTTTTTAGTATTTGGTCAGTTGTTGTTTCATACAAGTGTAAAATCAAAACCTAGATCAGTTTACAAACAAATTATAAAATAAGAGAAAATAATTGTAAATTGTTGTTGGTCAACGAAAGGTTCATGCTTGACCAGGTTTAAAAATAAGGTTGATGGTTGAAATGTCACACTTGGAAGTTTAAAATTAAGTTTTGATTTATATGAAATCCACGTAATATATATATATATATATATATATATATATATATATATAATAACTATATAAGAATTAATAGAATTAAAAAGAATAACTTGATTATCTGCTAATTACACACTATTGAAACACTAAATTGAAGTTTATTTACTTTAGAGATAAAAAATAGTTTGTATTTCTTAGTTGAGACATTTTACAAAGTTGGTTACCTTTATTTTTAACAAACTATAGTAATTTATAATATCTAATAAAAAATAACCACCATACCACGATATGTGGAATGTGGGTAATCACCTCAATTACTTCTTGATAGTGGGGGTATAGCCATATTCCATTTTTATGGTATGGGTAACCGATTTCAGTGGTGGTTCATTTCGTTTTTTTTATTTGTTTACCCTATACATATCAGACTGGTATTTTGTTTTGTTTAGCTTCTGTCAGTTACGTCTTGGTAAGAATGGAGCATCCTCAACAGAAGAAAACCACACGAAATAGAACAAAGAAGGTAACTAAGACAGTCAAACCAATGCCAAAGGTAGTCTTACACCTTCTCTAACATTCATGGGGTATTAACATATTGTTCTCAAATCTTATTTTATTTACCACGTGACAGCATGGTGACAACGTTGAGGAAACTATTAGCGAATTGGTATGATTTTGTGTAAAACTTAATTTCACTTTTTTGTCTTAAAATTCTTTGTCTATTTTCGACTAAACCAAGCCTTTCATTTGTACTAGATTCGAAGGTGTGATCGATCCAACAAACGGGCAAGAGCTATATTAACTTGGCAATGGGATGATGTTATTGACATTAGTAGTTCCAATGAAAGTTGTCAAGTTGTTAACAACACCAGAGGTAAAGAAAATGATGTCGAGGACGAGTACGCTGATACGGCAGATTCAATCTGGTAAGTGAGGAAAAAGTCAAAGATTCCGAAGATTCCAAAGATGACTGTTTATTTTTAAATGGTAATTTAACGATCGTTTTTTCATTATTTGTTGAAGAGTGTTTTTGTGTGGTTGTTTTGGTTTCTCAATTGAAGTATGTTTTTCCTTATAATTATCAGTTGAAAAATGTTTTTCTTATGTTTTGTTTAGGTTTCTCCTTTGTTCAGCATGATTATGATTGATCTTCTAAATTTAATTTTTTTTGTCTTTTAGATAAAAGTAATTTTTTATCTATCAAAAAATAGAAAACACATAGTTATTACCTGTGACAGTAGATATGTTCTGCCAAATTCTGCAAACAAATGTCTCGCCAGCCAAGCTCTTCATTTAACTGTAATTAGACAAGTATGAAATGTAACCTTTGATTTTAGACACTCGTATGGCTAATAATTTGATAAAAACTACTGCAAACTTCAAATTTCAATGAACACACACTATGTTCAAAAATTTATTTCACACATCAAAACAGAGGTTTGTTTATCTAAACATTTAAACCGTTCAGTGAGTACAGAAATAGTGTATGAAAACAACCGTCCACAACGAACTACTTACTCACTTTTCACTAAGTTGATAAACTTAGAACCACGCTCTTGAACAGTCTCTTTTGTATCCTCGATAACCTGTAACACCCC
>NW_023395781.1:0-6504 GCF_002127325.2 Helianthus annuus | reverse complement strand
CTTTGACTTTAAAAACACGGGGTGTTACAATGGATGCATCATCTGGATTCCAACAAATTCAGATGGAACCATCTGACCAAGAGGATACAGCCTTTATGACCCCAACCGGTTTATATTGTTATATTGCCATGCCTTTTGGACTAAGAAATGCAGGTGCAACATATCAAAGGCTGGTGAATATGATGTTCAAAGATCAAATAGGACAAACTATGGAAGTATACATAGATGATATGGTAGTCAAGTCAAAGAAAGCTGAGGATCACCTAAGGGACTTGGAGGAAGCATTTGATATCTGTTTTGGTCAAAAATCACACAAGGATAATGCAACCAAACTCTAAGTAAACGGGGAATGATGCTTGGTTTGTTGAAAAAGTAAAGGATCACTTTGATAAGAAATATGCAAGTGACACAAGGATTTATACGAGGAAAAAGCCCTTGATCAATAAATGATCTCCGGCATAAAAAACCTCGGGTGATGGCAATTACCGATCACCAACTTCAATATATCAAAATATGGTTACAACTTCGGATCATAATGAGCTGAGTACAAGGATCACTATCGTAATGTGTGTCTAAGCGTGTGAGAATTGTGTTGTGTGTCTTCCGAATGGGGAAGAGTGTTATATATACAAGTGTAGGTGGCCTATTTTAGGTAAAAAGACTAATAATCAGCTCATTACCCCTTTAGAAATAAAAGCAAATCTAGCCTAAATTATCGCCCTTAAATCATGCCAAGTTTCCATATCCTTCACAACGTCCATCTCCGATTTAGCACATGCTATAGTTGTAAAGACGCGTCCTTTGATTGTGATGCTAAGAGCGGATCCTGCTAGATGTCCCTGCAAAATAACATTAAATTCAATGAAAGCAACTGTTAGCATGAGGATCCTATGATGGTCCGTGATCCTGATCCTGAAACTCTGCTGAGGATCACTATCTGCCAAAGAAATAAGGATCATTGGTTAGGATCACATGTAAGGATCATGTATTATAAAAATCCAGCCTTAACAATTGCCCCCAAAATATAAGGAGTGGTTTTGTAAATAAATGAGTTATATTTTGCTTTGATCTTATCTGCAACGAACGATTCGGATAACTAGCCGTTAAACTCGGACTAGCCGTTGCAACCCTTACGTCATAGACGTGACAATCCTGCAGATCATGATTATAAATAGGAGATAGGGTTAGGATCAATTTGCACTTAAATTCAAGATATACTCCCTTTATAATCTCGTCCGAAGATCGATCAGGTATTCTCCTCTTTTCTTTCTTCCTTCTCTTACTCTGTTTTTCTGCTCCTCTGTTTCTATTCTTCTGTGAATATGTTGCTCCGGAATTCCCCTCACAAGGATCACAAGAAGAACAGCCCTTTGAAAGGTCAAGGGATCGTTAAAGATTCTCCCACCGAGAGGTGCTGCTTCACCGATGCTCACATCGATAGGATCCGTCACTGTTTTCCGGCGGCTGCTATCTTCAAGTCTTTCACTCCTACTGCTTTAAGCGATTTTGTTTCCGACACATGGGTGGCTTTTCCTGTAACTCCGTTTACCATAGGATATTCGTATCCTTTTCCAATCTTCACCCAATCTTTCTTTTCTCTGACCGGCATGTCTTATATTCAAGCCATGCCGATGATCTGGAGGGTTTTGTATACCCTGGAAAGGATCATTGAGCAAGAAGGGATTGATTTAGGAATGGCGGAGCTGGCTGAGATGTATGATCTCACAACGTTTGGATCCTATCGATATTTGTTGAAACGGAAAGCTGGGGAGGATCACCCTGTTCTTAAGGTCACCAAGAATGACATGAATTGGAAGCGGCGATTCTTCTTTGTTAGGAGGGATACTATCCCTTATGGGGAGGATCTGCCCAGGGAGTGGGCTACTCATGGTAGGATAGAGGATCCTGGAAGGATCACCATCAGACTTGTTCCTTATGATGAGGATCACTAATGTCTTCTTTGTCTTTTGTACAGCTATATCCATTGCTCATCTCAAGTTGACTCCTGCTGCAAGAGAGAGAGTTCTAGCCTTCAAAAAGCTTGATCCTGAGACCAGAAGTTTTCAAGTTGCCATTCAAGATTCACAGGAAGTATCCTCCGCATCTGCCACAATGTCAAGTAAGTATCCTCATTAAAAAGTAGTTCTATGTAGGATTTTTAAATTTGTTAAAGTACTTATCTTGTTTTGATTGTGTAGGCACTGGGAAATCTGTCAAGTTTGCCTCCAAGTTTGGTATTGATGAACTTGCCAATGTCAAGCCTTCAAGGAAGAAGACCCCTGCTGCTAGTCCCTTTGCTTCAGCCCCTAAAGCTCCTATTAGGGGTAAGGGAAAGAAGAGAAAGACTTCTGAGGATCTTCAAGGATTCCCCCTGCTCCGCCAGCAGTTTCTTGATTACGTTAATGAAGTAAGGATCATTGCCCCTGTTGGTTATCCTACTTGAATATCCTGTTCGAATATCATGCCTGTATATCCTGCCTGTATATCCTGCCTGCTTCTTTGAGGATCACCTGGTCCTGGACTTACCTTTTTCCCTTTCCGCAGAAACTTGCTGAAATAGAAACCTACCTTGGCCACGTCGAGGATCAGGATCGCCAAATCGCCGACCTCCAACAAATGGGCGTGTTGAAGGATCTCAAGATAGCTGATCTTGAGAAGGAACTCCGGGCTACAAAGGATGAAGCTGCTCAAATGCTGGTCAACATGGATGGTGAGAAGCGTGATATCACCCAGGATGCTAAGGTCTCTGCTGCGATAACCATGTATAAGATCCAGCTGCAGATGGCTGCGGAGGCTCAGGATCCTGCCTTTGATAAAAGCTCATGGGACGTGGAGGGTTGGAAGGCCAGATTGGCAGAGCTGGAGGATGAGGACGAAGCTGAGGAGATCCCAATGCTGGAAGGTGGTGAGGTTGGCAAGGATCAGGGTGGAGATGGAGCAGCAAAGGTTTGAGCTGCAGGATTGGGCGATGGTGGATATTTCGAGACTAGGCCGGAGCCTAATTTTTTTTGAACTTGGTAGTGGTTTTTGTGGTTGTGATGTTTGAAACAATTTATGGTTTGTAACTTAAACAATAGGTAGGATCGCGAATGGTGGAGGGATCCTCTGTTTGGGGGATGAAGCCTTTGTGATCCTGCCGCTTTTAATTTCCTGCACCTGCTATGACCGCATAGACAATGGACACCCATTGCCAACCCATATGGACGGGCCACGTTTTGCTGGTAGAAACGTGGGTTGGCGATTTTGACAACTTTTTTGAAAGGGTTTAAGATCCTTTGTTAATAAAATAACTTTAATCTTTCTGGCTTACCTTGTTTCGTTATCCTTTATTTATCCTCTTGTTGTCCAATTACTTTGGAAATATATTTGTTAGAATAACAGAAGTTGAGCAAATCATGTTTCATAAATTTAGGATATGATCCTAGATCAAATATCCTATCATTGAAAATTTTCAAGGTAGTTTATTTCAAGGATCATAGGTTTAGCTGTCAAAGTGCAAGGGTTGTTCAGAATAATGAGTATAATCAAAATAGTCAAGGATCATACCTGAGGATCCAAGCTAGGATCCTAACCTTTAATCAAGATAACCGTAGATGAGATTTTAATAGATAATAAGGATTAAGGATCCTTATTTGTTTAACTTCGAAAACCTGAAAAATGGAATATAACTTGGGACTAAGCCAATATAAAAGATAAGTTAGTAACTGGGGACAAGCCCAAAGGATAACTGGGGATGATCCCAAAGGATAACTGGGGACAAGCCCAAAGGATCACTGGGGACAAGCCCGAAGGATAACTGGGGACAAGCCCAAGGATCTTATGTAAACTGGAGTATGGCCCTTACTGGCGACTATCCAATCTTAGTGACATGAAAATGCCAAAACCTTAGCTAACGTGAAAACGTTAGAAACCTTAGGAACAGATGTATGGTACGTCTACCATTATACGTAGGATCCTAGGCATAGCCAGTACGATGAGGTTGTCAGCCCCGAAAGTGGGTACTGGTCCCAAAGACGTGAACTATACCAGGATCATCGTGCGCTACTGGCGAAAACTGGGGACAAGCCCAAGGATAACTGGGGTTGAACCCAAGGATCTGTGGTGCTTTTGAAGATTTTTAACGATGTGCTGAAGATACCTGGACTATCATAACTCAAATGGTCCGTGAGAAGAGGATGAAGGATGCATGATCCTTATCCTTGGGTAAAAATAAGAAAACGGAAAAGTTATGAGATAAGGACTTTACCAGAGTAAGGATCACTGATATCGCCGGGATCCTTCGAGGATGCTTCCAATGTAAGGATCATATGCTTGGAGGATCCTGTTCACATGAAATATTTTTTAAGTGAACAGCATTCCAGGCTCTTGGTAACAAATTTCCTTCCATGGTTAGCAATCTGTATGCCCCCTTTCCTGCTTCAGCTTCGATCAAGTAAGGGCCTTCCCACTTTGGTGCTAACTTCCCGTCAGCAGGATTGATAGTGTTTTGGAATGCTTTTCTCAACACCATATCCCCGACTTGGAACTTCCTTATCCTAACATTTTTATTGTAAGCACCAGCCATTCTTTGTTGGTAGCTTGCCATCCTTATCCTAGCCAAATCCCTGATTTCCTCAATAGTATCCAAGTCTTGAGCTACGATTGCAGCATTCTCTTCAGGATCACGAGTACTTGTTCTAGCAGTTGGAACCACCATTTCTGTTGGGATCACTGCTTCTGCCCCAAATACTAAAGAGAAGGGTGTTTGACCAGTGGCATTCTTGGGAGTTGTTCTATCAGCCCATAGCACATAAGGCAATTCCTCTGCCCACTTCCCCTTCTTGGATCCTAGCTTCTTCTTCAGATTGTTGATGATGATCTTGTTGGATGATTCTGCTTGACCATTGGCTTGTGGATGGACTGGTGTTGATGTTATCATCTTAATTCCCCAACTGTCACAAAAGTTAGTGGTTCTGCTCCCAAAGAATTGGGAACCATTATCACATACAATTTCAGAGGGAATGCCAAATCTAGTTATAATGTTTCTTTTAATAAAGGATATAACTTCCTTTTCTTTGACTTGAGCAAAAGCTTCAGCTTCTATCCACTTGGAGAAGTAGTCGGTCATGGCAAGCATAAATACTTTTCCACCAGGTGCTTTAGGGAGCTTGCCAACTATATCCATCCCCCATCTCATGAATGGGCAAGAGGATGGTATTGGATGCAAAAATTCAGCTGGCTGATGAAGGATATTGCTGTGTCTTTGACAAGGATCACACTTCTTAGCATATTCTACAGCATCCCTTTTCATAGTTGGCCAGTAGTATCCTGTTCTAAGGATCCTTGAGAACAATGCCCTGCCCCCAGTGTGGTTTCCACAATCTCCTTCATGGAAGTCTCTCAATACTTCTTGAATTTCAGGATCCTCGATACATCTTAAATATGGTCCTGCAAGAGATCGTTTATATAGCATATTATTTAAGATTGTGAATTGAGATACCTTAATCCTGAAAGCTTTAGGATTCTCTCCCATAGGAACCTCCCCGTGTTGTAAGTATCTCATAATTGGTGAGATCCATGATCCTGAATAAGATTGAGTTTCTTCACTAGGGATCATTGCAGTATCCTCTTCTATTTCCATGGCCACCTGATCCTCAATAGCAGGAGCCAGGATATGGATGATGGGGATACTTATATCTTCTGGGATCTTCAAGGATGATCCTAGGTTGGCCAATGCATCAGCTTCTGTGTTTTCCTCCCTTGGTACCTGTGTTAAGCTGAAAGAGACAAAAGAGAGTGCCAATCCTTTGACTATCTCTAAGTATTTGGTTAGTTTTTCACTTTTAACAGCATAGGATCCATTAAAGTGATTGGTGATCAATAATGAGTCTACATATACTTTAAGATATTTCACCCCCATATCCTTAGCAATTTGCAAGCCAGCAATTAAGGCTTCATATTCAGCCTCATTGTTGGTTGCTTGGAACTCACAAGCTATGGAGTGGGGTATTATGTCCCTCTGTGGCGATTTTAGTAGTATCCCGAGCCCTGTGCCCTTGACATTTGAGGATCCATCAGTGTGTAGTATCCAAGGATCCTTGGTCTCATCCAGCTGCTGGACTTCCAATTCTGCTTCCTTTTGTAGATCACTACTGAAATCGGCCACAAAGTCAGCTAGTGCTTGGGATTTAATGGCTGTTCTAGGCTCATATCTTATATCATGGGCACTGAGCTTTACTGCCCACTTAGCCATCCTTCTGGACATCTCTGGTTTCCTGAGGACATTCTTGATTGGAAAATTAGTTCTAACAACAATAGTATAGGTTTCAAAATAATGTCTTAGCTTAGTAGATGCCATAATTAATGCGAGGATAAGTTTCTCAAGGTGTGAGTGTTAGGGCTGGATTTTTATCATACGTGATCCTTATACGTGATCCTAACCAGTGATCCTTGTTTCTTTGGTAGACAGTGATCCTCAGCAGGACTTCAGGATCAGGATCATGGACCATTAAAGGATCCTCATGC
>NW_023395780.1:0-6683 GCF_002127325.2 Helianthus annuus | reverse complement strand
TTGCACACTACCTCACTTAACTAATTTGATCACTTAATTGCTTCGGTAATTTTTGACCAAAACAGTAGTAACGAGTGATGATGTCCTCAAGTGACTCATGTTTCATGTACTTGAAAACAGCAAACTGCTTCTTTAGTAGATCAATCTTGTTCTTCTTGACATCAGCATTTCCCGCGTATCTTTTCTCTAATGCATCCCACATATCCTTTGAATTTGTGTACTTCTTGAAGGTATGCTTGATGCTATCAGGTAAGGACATTTTGATTGCAGCCAAGGCTCTCTTTTCAGACTCATACATCTTTTTATCATTATCTTGCATGTTCACATAGGCTGTTCTACGTGGTCTGCCCTCAAAGTCGTGTGTAGGGTTTGTGTACCCATCTTCGATACATATCCACATGCGAGTATCCTGATATTCAATGAAGGATTGAAAACAAATCCTTCCATGTCAAATAATTTTCCACCTTCATCATCTTAGGCGGTTTGTTGGTAGTGCCAACCTCATGCTCCATTCTCAACAGCTCATTCAAACTAGACATGTTCGACATTTTTAACATAACAGACTGATAAAACCGTACAAAATTTTCCGAAAACAGTGGTTACCAAATTACACTTTTTTTTGTCCTAAAAATCCCACGAATTCAACAGTGCAGACGGTTTCTTCAAATGAGTTACGGTTCACTTTCTATTTGCAAAACACTGAAATTTTATCGACGCTTGCCAACTGAAATTCCACCTTTTTAAATTTATTGGTTTTAAATTTGCTGGTAATTTCGCTGGTGAATCAGTTAATTTCGCTGGTCTGGTTGTTAATTATGCTTGTCTATTTCGCTGAATGGTTAACTTCGCTGGTTAAGTTCGCTGATCAAATTCGCTATTACGACGACCTGTAAAGTCGCCGAAAACCGTAATAATTTCACTGTGGAAATTTATACGGTTACCAAAGTCGCCTTTGGATTTAATTTTGCCGATAATTTCGCAGGTCACAACAAGTTCGCTGACTTGTTAACTTCGCTGATCCAGTAAATTCGGAAACTCAATCTGATTGAAATTCTGAAGATTTTATTTCCTCTCCAACACAAATCTGCAAAATCAAAACAGCAAAATATCAGTGATTTTCGAAAATCAGTAATAAACAGAACGAAGAACGTGAAGAACACGAAGAACAATCTTCGAATCTTCAAGCGTTTCCAGCCAAAATCCTTCAAACAATCAACCAAGAACTGTCCTGCAAACCTGCAAATCAGCAAACAAACAAAGCAGAAGATCAAAACAGCCAAAAATTCAAAATTTTTTATCAAACCAGTCAAAAAAATTGAAACCCTAATTGTCAGGTTGAACACAAAATTCGAAAAACTCCCTGTTTCTGCAGAACACAATTCTGAACCAAGCCTTCAAGAGCCTAATGCTCTGATACCAATTGTAGGTCCCCTTGATGTATGGATGTTTCACAGAATTGTCTATCTAATCAAGAGTGTGGAATCCTCTTGATCAGAATATCACAGAAACAAGTAGAAGAACAGAAACACCAATTCAATCAAACCGGGTTTTTATTGATTATCTATCAAAACTAATTACAATCAATCAAAACCCTAACCAACACTCAATTTCGTCCAAGCACTAACTCTCACGAAATTCTGTCTCTCAAACTCTGTTCTGGCTGATTAACCTAAACCCTAAAGCCTAACCTTGTTTATATAACACAAGGTTTACAAGTTGGACTAGGGTTTCCTACATGGGCAAGGCCCAATTCGTCCCCCCTAGACCCAATGTGGGTTTTGTTTAGCCCAAACTCTATTATCTCACTAATACAAAGCTAAACCCGCTAACCGTTTATCGTTAACTAATTACAAGATATCCAAAGACCAAATCTAAGCTGTTGTCACAGAATATGCACCAACATCACCAACGCTAAATTCAAGGGGCTTGCGTCGTCTATCGGCATAACTTTTCTGACGACTCCGAGCTTTCAGCAAATTGTCTCGAATTTGGAGGACTTTGTCAGTCGTTTCTTGCAACAGCTTAGTACCGGTTAATTGCGAGTGCCCGATCTCATGCCATACAATAGGCGATCGACATTTTCTTCCGTATAAAGCCTCAAACGGTGCCATTTGAATGTTGGAATGATAACTGTTATTATACGAGAATTCGACTAACGACAGGTAAGCGTCCCAAATACCACCGAAATCTATGACACACGAACGGAGCATGTCTTCAAAGGTACGAATCGTTCTTTCAGTCTGACCGTCGGTTTGAGGATGGAATGCGATACTCAGATTAAGCGTAGTACCGAGAGCCGTTTGAAATGTTTCCCATAGACGCGAGGTAAACCGAGCATCACGGTCAGAGATTTTGTCGCGAGGCATCCCATGTCGACAAATGATCTCGTCGGTGTAGATTCGGGCTAGTCGTTCTACCTTGTAGTCTTCTGGTATTGGTAGAAAATGAGCAGATTTGGTCAAACGATCAACAACAACCCAGATGCTGTCGTGACTTGATGGCGTACGCGGAATTTTCGTTATGAAGTCCATAGCTATACTCTCCCACTTCCACATAGGGATTGGGGGTTGTTCAAGTAAGCCAGAGGGTCTTTGGTGCTCGGCCTTGACTTTCGAGCAAGTCAAGCACCTTCCGACATAGAGAGCGATATCCCTTTTCATGCCAGGCCACCAGTACTTGTAGCGAAGGTCCAGGTACATCTTATCAGCACCGGGATGAATAGAATACCGGGATTTGTGGGCTTTATCCATCAAAATCTGTTGTAAATTGGTCCGCTTAGGGATCCAAATTCGGTCCAGATAATGGAATATCCCATTCGACTTATTCACAAGATGGGCTCCATTGTGGTAGATTCTTTCCTTTTTCAGAATGCGTTCGGTAAAACAAGCATGTTGTGCTTCGTGAATAAGGGTTTCGAGATGATACTGGACTGGAATATTACGAGCGCTATGCAAATAGCTTCGTCGGCTTAAAGCGTCGGCAACGACATTTGCTTTGCCTGGATGATAACGAATCTCACAGTCGTAATCGTTTAGAAGTTCTACCCATCGGCGTTGACGCATACTAAGTTCCTTCTGGTGAAAGATGTGTTGTAGGCCCCTATGATCGGTGAAGATCGTACACTTGGTACCATATAGGTAGTGTCGCAAAATATTTAACGCAAAAACAACTGCGCCTAGCTCGAGGTAATGGGTTGTATAGTTCTTCTCGTGGATTTTGAGCTGACGAGATGCGTGAGCGATCACCTTGTCTCGTTGCATGAGAACACAACCAAGACCAAGGTTCAAGGAATCGCAATAGACGATGAAGTCCTCGTATCCGTCGGGTAAAGTGAGGATAGGAGCATTGCAAAGCATATGCTTGAGGGTTTGGAAAGCAGACTCTTGTTCAGTTCCCCAAACAAAAGGCTTGTCTTTATGCGTGAGAGCGGTAAGCGGCACAACGATTTTAGAGAACCCTTCGATAAATCGACGATAATAGCCCGCTAGTCCGAGAAAAGAACGCAATTCAGACGGGTTCTTTGGTGTATCCCAACTCTTAACTGCTTCAATCCTCGCGGGATCGACATGAATACCTTGACTATTGACAATGTGACCGAGGAATTGAACCTCCTCCAGCCAAAATTCTCACTTGGAGAACTTGGCATAGAGTCGATTCCATTGGAGTAGCTCGAGAACCAAACGTAGATGTTGCGCGTGTTTGGCTTTCGACTTGGAATAGATCAGGATATCATCGATGAACACGATGACGAAGCGGTCAAGAAATGGTTTACACACCCGATTCATCATATCCATGAAAACCGCGGGTGCGTTGGTTAAACCAAAAGGCATAACAACAAACTCATAGTGGCCGTATCGAGTACGACAAGCGGTTTTGGGTATATCCTCCTCTTGGATGCGTAGTTGGTGATAGCCTGAGCGCAGATTGATCTTAGAGAAACACGTAGCACCTTGTAGCTGGTCAAATAAATCATCGATTCGAGGTAGGGGATAGCGATTCTTGATTGTCAACTTATTCAACTCCCGATAGTCGATGCCCATCCGGAACGACCCATCCTTCTTTTTGACGAAAAGGACTGGTGCGCCCCAAGGAGAGGTGCTCGGGCGAATGAAGCCTTTATCAAGTAATTCCTGGAGCTGACTCGAGAGTTCACGCATTTCGGATGGAGCGAGTCGATAAGGAGCTCTAGCAATAGGGTTGGCTCCAAGAATGAGGTCGATACGAAAGTCGATATCACGACTTGGCGGTAAGCTGGGAAGATCATCAGGAAACACATTAGGAAATTCACGAACCACAGGAACGTCTTTCACTCCTGTCTTTCCTTTCTTTACCTCCTCCGCTACTACAATGTTAGCCAAGAAAGCTCTGTATTCCTTGTGGAGATACTTGCTAGCTTGGACACATGACATGAGCTTAAGACCTTTCGAGGGAGTTTCACCATAAACACACAATACATCACCATTAGCGAGCGAGAATCAAATCATCTTATCGAAGCAATCAACTTCAGCATGGTTGTCACGAAGAAAGTCCATGCCTACTATGATGTCAAAACTTCCGAGCTGCATCGAAATGAGGTCAATCGGAAAGATGTGATTGTTGAGTTCAAGAGTACAATCACGAAGAACAGAATTGCCGGCAACAGTTCTTCCTGTGGCGACTTCGACATCGAACGTCGAGGGGAGATGGGAGCGCTTACGATTAAGGATCTTCTCGAATTCAAACGACACAAAACAGTTATCGGCTCCTATATCAAACAAACACGAAGCGTATATACCATTCACAAGAAACGTACCATTAACCACATTGTTGTCAGCCTGGGCTTGGCGCGCATTGATGTTGAAAGTTCTGGCGCGGGTGGCTTGTTGCTGTTGCTGTTGAGGATGTTGCTGCTGCTGTTGCTGTTGCTGAGGCTGCTGTTGCTGGGGCTCTTGTTTCACAACCCTGTTCGGGCACATGTTTGCGAAATGGTTGGGATCACCACACGCGAAGCAAGACTCTTGCGTTGATCGCGGGTTATGCGGATTCATTAATCACAATCCGACTAAATAATCCCATACCCGACCAAGCGGTATTAATATACCGTATCCCAAGCCCGTATAGGGAAAATAAGTTAAAAGTATTTACCTGGTGATAGCAGTAAAATTCCTAAGGCTTTTGAAGGCACTTTTTACTGGAAGCTATTTAATCTGTATAGAAGGTTTAATTAGCCTATTAGGATGCTAACGGGTCTTTAATTAAGTCAAGGACTTAGACCGGCTAGCTAGAAGGAAACCTTACGGTTCTAAACGCTAGATTAAGCGGAGACCGGGATACAATGTGATTTAGACCCGACAAGCTTGGATACTTGTATGATATGGGTAAACTAAACACATTCTGGAAAATGAGAATTTAATGATAAGGTTAAGCCCGTTTCGGCTATTTTGCGAAACTAGTCACGTAAACCGATCCGAACGCATAAACGCGTAACAGGTAACCAAATAAATTATATACAGGTCTTAATCATTATTATGCTTAAAATATGTTAATATATCAGTAATATATTAACATATATGCCCAAAAAGTAATTTAAACCAAAATAAGTCCCGCAAGGGCATTTTGGTAATTTTAATGCTCATAAAAGAGTTTAATTATTAAACTGAGTTCAAGGTCGGATTTAATTAGTACAAACATGTATTTTTATAAGTTATATTAGTAGGGTATTTTATATGTGAGAAAAATTATCTTTTATAACCAAATATGCACCGTAGGGGCATTTTGGTAATTTCACATAAACTTTTAAAGAACAAAACAGGCTTCTGAGTTTAAAAACTTTGACTTACTGTTTAATTATATAAATTAGCTTAAAACATCAGTAGGTAATGTGGTTTATATGCCAAATATAGTTTTGACCTATACTAGGTGCTAAAAACACTTAAAAGTCGATTTAAAGGGGTATTCGGGTTGAAATAGGAAATATGAGTTTTTGATCAGTTTATAAGGTTCAAAATATTCTATTTATTATATAAAATCAGTAGTAAAAAGTTTGGTACTAAATTGTAATGTAAAACTCATTTTATGTACAAAAGGGTAAAACCGACAATTACCGAAATCATGCTATAATCCTATGTTATGCTCAGCCTATAAATAAATAAAAATCTTCAAAAACCCCAAAATATTATTTTACATCAGTAGATATAAAATTTGGTGTCAAAAATCGGGTTTAGATAGGTTTCATGCTAATTATGCCTTTTAATTAATGAAAAGCTCCTTAATTACGCTGTTGAGCGTATCTCCTATTCTAGACCTCAAATTGATGTCAAATTTTTGGTACATGTCTAAATATTAGTAGAAAAAGTATTAGCTCATTCACATTGCTAAGAATCTCAGTTTTATGTAAAAAGGGCGTTTAAGGCATTTTTAAGCATAATCACGATCAACTGCATATAATTCAAACCACTAGACACCATGCAATATAACTCCAGAGGGTTGTACTACTAAGTAATGTGGTCCTAATGGAAGCTTAAAACATAGAAGAATTAATCTTGAACAGGTCAGAACTGAAAGTCAAAGCAAAAGTTAAGCTTTTGCGACTTTCGGTTATAAACTGACCTTAGACTATTAATTGTCGGGTTAGGACAGATAAAACATGTTTAATTACTAATTACCAGGTCATTAGAATGTTAAAATAATATTTAGAACCTTTG
>NW_023395779.1:0-6707 GCF_002127325.2 Helianthus annuus | reverse complement strand
CCCCTATGATTTGCACGTCCGGGATCCCTGATGGCTGGGAAGTGATCATTGGAGTATCAAAGCTCAAGGATTTGGGCATCAGTGGAGAATGATCCTCTGCCGCTTTCTTTTGTCTTTTGAGATCTCCAATTTCCCTTGTCTCATCCCGATGTTTCCGCCATCTGTTGGGGTGTGACAAAATAACCTTTACATAAATTAGAAATAAGTTTTGGATGGTTTGGTGTGTCGAAAACAAGTTTGTTCGATCGCAGGGACTATTTGTGTCAAACTACGAAACTATACCGATTTGTACGGTAACGAACATTCTGGAACTTGATCATAAGTTAAACATACCCTAAATATCCTTTATATAGCTTAGAAATATGTTGGTGCAGTCATCTGTCGACTTCGTCTAATATCGAGTCTCGGGTTTGTTGCGGTTTTGGATCAAGCATGATGTCATCATCTTTGATGATGACATCATATGATGACTTCATTATTACATCATCACATAAAAGACAAATTATTTTTGGTCCAATTAAGATGTCATGAAAATGAAAATACAATGGTGGCCGTTTACATCTTCATCATGCATGTCCACATATAAGACAAAAGAATGGATGGTCCAATGAGGTGTAAAGAATGGATGGTCCAATGAGAAGGTTCATTTGAAAGACAAAAGAAGTGTTTTGGTTCGCTTATACGGTCAATGAAGAGGTTCGCTTTTATGGTCAACATGTGGGTTCGCTTTTACGGCAACCATGGGAGGTTCGCTTTTGTGGATGATGTCATTATGAGCGGTCCAGGTTTTCTATAAATAGGTTCATTGTCATTTCATTTGTAACGTTGTTCAGATCTGATACCGAGGTATTGCCGGTGTTCCTTGTAAATGTAAACGCTGTAAAATCAATATACAAGAGGTTTAAAGTGTGATTCTAGCTGTGTACACGTCCGTTTCTTTGTTTCCGCCTCTGAAACGGATTTGAGCTCTTCCGAACGACTCGTTTAGGTCGCAATACGATCCTACAATTGGTATCAGAGCCAAGGAGGAGGAGATCTCGCATATACAGCTCGTTTTTCATCATTTTTCTATTTCAACACCTTTCTTTTTCGAAAAAAACAAAACTTTTTACGGTCAGAATCGCTTTAAATTCACACAGTGTGTGCGTAATCATGTATTAACAAAACCTGGAAGATTTCAGAACTAAAATCGGCTTAAAATTGATTCAAATTGAACTTTAGCTTGAAAGTTGTTCGTGTTTTGCTGACGTCATCGTGGTCCACTCAAAAAAAAATTCAGGTCCGCTCAAATTTCAGGTTCGCTCAAGTGGTTTCATCATTCTTGGTCCGCTCATTGGAACAATAGTAGGTCCGCTTTTAGTGCAATTTGTGGTCCGCTTATAAAGACATTTCTGGTTCGCTTATAAAAATTAGTCAGGTTCGCTCAAGCGGTTCATCATTGAGATCCGCTCATAGTGACAGTGAAAACGTTCATCGGGTTATGCGATACATTTAAACAAGTTGATCAGTGGTTACATGAGATAATAATCAAGTGTCGGCAAATGTTATAATAAATACAAAGTCAAATCGGTGCAATAATTCAAACAGTCTAATAAATCGGTTATAATAATTCACTGTTATAATTCACTGTTATAATTGTCGGCCACTGTTTTTGGTGATGTTGAAAGTACTTGAAGTTTCATTATATTAGCGGCCCTATCACATTCAAACAAAACATAAGATTTAATGTTTTTGGTCCTATCATGTTTCACCATATAATTGGCCCAATAGATAGAGTTGCCGCCCACCATTCCATTTAGTTTCTTGGCCCAATAGATGCATATGTTTTTGTCAGTTCATTAAATAGGTTGTCAGTTCCTTTTGTCAGCTCATAAATTGTTACATCATATTATAGAGGCCCAATTAATTGTTGCCGCCCACTAGAGACTGTGTGGCCCAATCGGATTTTAAAAAATAAAATAGCCGCCCAAGATTTCTATTGTGTGTTTGTGTGGCACGTGATTTTTTGTTGATGGCTACTAACATCGGAAAATAAATGTTACTGCCCATTTCTTTAAACAATCTGTTATAAAAAAAAAATATTGAAACAATTAAATAAAAGATATCGACCCACTATAATGTGTTTCTTAAATCATACGAGTTCAAGTTGTTGAAAGTTTCAGTTTCTTAGATCACCAGAGGGGTTCAGGTTGCTTGTAAAAGTCGTCAGTGCACTTGGAGTAGTTAAAATCATTCTTCTGGTCGTACGATTTCCCGATCGTTTGAAGTTTGTACAGTTCGTTTGAAGTTTTCATCAGGTCATTTGAAAGTCAGTCAGTTTGCATGATAAAGTGTAAAATCATTCGTATTTGTCCGGGTCATAGCAGTCTGCAAAGTGTGTCAACCTTCAGTCCGCACAGAATTTTTCACCAGTTTGAGTACCAGTTCGTTTCCATTATTTGATAAATCTTTAAACTGATTGTGTTTTTGTTTGTGTGTTGTCAGGTATTTCCCGAAGTATCATCTGCGTTTTAAGACATGGCTGAAGAGTTCTACAATGCGTTCGCGACACCCGTTGCCCCTGTAACTCCTGCTGAAGCGTTGTATAATGAGAATGAGACGGGCACTCATCAAAAACCGCCGAAACTCATGTATATTGAAGATTTTCAGGGTTGGAAGAACCGTTTCGAGAACTGGGTTCAAGCTTACAGATTCGACGCATGGTGTTCTTTACTGAAAGATTACGAGAAACCAAAGAATGAACGTGGTTTGGAAAAGGGTTTCAATGATTTTACTGAAGCTGATAAGTTGAAGTACACAAGTGAGAAAATGATGATCAGCATCCTTCAGCAAGCTGTTAAAGAAGACATCTTTGTCTTACTTCAACATAATGGAACAGCTAGATCCATCTGGGAAGCTTTGATTCAGAAATTCAGAGGGAGTGCCGATATGATCAAAAGCAAGAAGGCATTATTGAAGAAATCGTTTGACATGTTTACTGCATTTGATCATGAAACAACCAAGCAGACTATAGATAGATATTGTCATCTAGTATTGGAAATGGGTAGGTTGGATATCAAGAAAGAGGACGATGAGTGGGTTGATAAATTAGCAGAGGCGTTACCATAGCATAAGTGGGGAACGTATTTGATGGTTATGAAACTTACGAGAAAGTCCGAAAACATGAATTTGGCTCAGTTTATTCAGAAAATCGAAGAACAGGAGCTGGATATTCAAAAGACAACTATCATGACAAATCCAAATGCAAAGCAAGATGTCAGTCTGTACTATCGAGGGAACAAGTTTGAGACCACTCCCAGTCAAAGTCCAAAGATTAGTACTGCATTCAGTGCTGATGGTTCTACAAGTCCAAATGCAAGTACTACAACTCAAAGTGGTGGATCTACTTCATTATTCTCAAGCTTTGATCCAAACAACAACACACCTAGCCCTCAGAAGCAAAATTCTACAAATCTGCAATGTAATGTGACCTTGAACATTCAGAATGGTCAACATCTTTCTCCTGAGGTGGCAAAGCAACACATGGCATCTCTTGTCGCCATGTTAGAGTCGTATGAAAGTCTGATTGCCGGAAGAATTGGTAATCCGATGCTCACAAAAGAAGATTACGACCAAATTGATGCAAAAGAGCTTGAGCTGATGGATGTGAAGTGGTGCTTAGCTAGTGCCTGCAGGAGAGCTGAAAAATTTCAACAAATTACTGGCAGAGACGAGTTCCGAGGAATGGCTGCTTCTCCACTTGGTTTTGACAAGTCAAAAGTTACCTGTTTCCAATGTAAAGGAAAGGGTCACTTTAAACGGGAATGTAAAAACCAAGAGTCAACTGGAAGTCAAGAAAAGAGTAATTATTATCAGAAATCAATCTTTCATCAAATCGATCAAAAACCTCAACAAAAGGAACCGCAAACTGCTCATGGGAGAATGATTGAAGAAGCCAATAGGAAAGCTTATTACGGGATAATAGATCAAAGTGATGAGGTTGTTGCACAGGGATTTAGCTGGGACAAGTATATACCTAGTGGAACTAAATCTGATGTGGCACTTGTTACCAGGATTCTGGATCCAAATGAGGATTGTCAGAAAGGATTCCAATATTTCCAGATCTTGGAAGTGACATTGATACGGATGATGAGGAAGAGTATCTTAACAAATGTAGAAAAAGCATTGATCCTGACAGTTTTAATTTTTTCTATGCAGATAAAGTTGAGATGCTGAATCAAAAGAAGATTGCTCGATTGCAAAGAAAGCTAGAAGCAGCAAAGCTACTCGCTGATGAAAAGGCGAAGACTGAAGCTGTAGAAACAAAAGATGAAGCAACTGCTGAGATTGCAATAGAGAAGATTGTTGAAGTAGAGAAAGTAGTGGAGAAAACTGTCGAAGTCGAGAAACTCGTGGAAGTTGAGAAAATTGTTGAAAAGATTGTCGAAATAGAAAAGATTGTCGAAAAGATTGTTGAGGTTGAGAAACTTGTAGAAGTTGAAAAGACTGTCGAAGTCGAAAAGATAGTTGAAAAGGTGGTTGAAGTTACTAAGCCTTGTGAGAAATGTTCAGAATCTTGCAAAGATTGTGAAGAAAAAGATAGAAAGATTGCTGAGCTAGAGAAGATTAAGGAAGATTTACTGTCAGATGTGAAGTATGTGAAAGAGTCATACGATGTACTGAATAGGACAGTTGACAGTTTGAAAAGAGCAAATGCAGAATTTGAAAAAGCAAATGACAAGATGAGTGCAACTTTGATGACAAAGCAAAGTGTCATTAATGATTATATTGAAGATTGTGCTAACTTGAAGAAGGAGTTGGAACTTGAGAGAATCGAGAGTGAAAGGGTCAACCGATTACTTTTGAGTTATACTACCTGTGATTATCTGATTGATCGTGTTTATCCTACTGTTGCAGGTCTTGAAGCGTTCAAGAAGAAAGAAAAGAAAAAGAAGAGGATACTGGTAAGAAACCAAGTGTCAAGTATGACAGATGTCCGCCTCCTATCTTTGAGAGTTATTCCCCCAGGAAACCAAATGAGGAACAAGTAGACAAGGCTCTAAACATCAAATTAAAGTCTGAAATCACTGATGAATTACCAGACAATATTGATGTTACATTCACAGCGTCTGACACTGATCATGAGTCTGAGTTAGTTAAGAAAGTTGTCGATCAGGTGTTGGATATGGATGAAGAGTCAAAGTCGGAGTCTAAGTCAGATAGTTCGAGTTCGTCTGAGAAAAGTCCAAGTTCACCGGTTAAGAGGAGTTACAATAAAGAATTCCTGTTATCAAAATCTAATATGAATGATGGATCAATCAAAGTAGCATATACATTGAATGATTCAGACAAATTATATTATGATGAGGAATTCCCAATAAGAAGTGTCAAAACTGAAATGATTAAACAAGTTTTCAAATTAACAGAAATTAATATTTCTGAAATAAAAGATTTAAATCTTGCTGAAAAACCTAAAAAGTACACTTCAAGAGTTCAACAGAGATTGAACAAGAAAAAGGGTTATGATTATGGTTCACGTTATCGAAAGAAACCAAACCATAATGGTAATCTCAAAAAGAAAGGTCTTGGTTTCAATTCTTCGGAAAATTATAAAAATCAGAAAACTTATAAACCAAAAACAAAATTTGTTTCAGGTGGAAGTTCTGAAGATGAGCAGAAGAAACCGTTCTGGAAGCAGTCGAATCAAGAGTTTCTTGCTGAAGTAAAGAAGAATGTGAGGAAGTTTGCTTCGAGAGTTGATAGAAGAACCTGTTTCAAGTGTCAAAAGGTTGGACACATTGCTTGGAACTGCCAAGAGTCCATTTATTCAAAACAGGGAGTGTCTTCTAACTCTGATATGAGAAAGAAATGTGTTGATAAATCGACTTTGGAAGTTGGTGAAACTTCAAAACGTTTTACAAAAGACAAGTCGATTTGAGTAAACAAAAATGGGTTGTAAAGTCTGAAAGGAGTTCTGACAATGAATCTGATTCCATAAAATCAGAGGAGTCATTGGTTGATAAAAAGATTGTGAATTCCGTTCCAGTGTTGAACGATGAGAATTTTCCGTCACTGTCAAAGGAAAATTTGATGAAGAAAGTTGGAAAGACTGAGATTTTAAATCTATTCTTCTCTGATAAAGGAGAATTTGATGTTGAGAAGGCTTTCAATGGGAAATTCAAACACATTTTTGGAAAGATGGTTGATAAGAAGGTAAAAGGTGCTAAAGAGTTTTATAAATCAAAATGTTGGTGGGGACAGATGTGTTCCAAAGTCACCCAAGGCTGGTGAGGCTTGGGTGGACATTATGTTTGAGTAAAACACCGGACTTGCCGGAGATCCCCAAGTTTATATCGTGGGATCAGGAATCGGCATCTTTCATGTTAATTAGGATGATTTGAAAGTGTTTGTAATTGTTAAAATTTTACAGGATTGAAGGACTATGCCGGAGCTTCCAGGTTGGTAAGCGAGGAGCAGGTATCGGCATTTTTCTTGAGGAATTTACTACGGTAATGTCAATCATGC
This sequence comes from Helianthus annuus, assembly GCF_002127325.2. Taxonomy (NCBI): domain Eukaryota; kingdom Viridiplantae; phylum Streptophyta; class Magnoliopsida; order Asterales; family Asteraceae; genus Helianthus; species Helianthus annuus. The sequence continues at coordinate 203 of NW_023395779.1, read as the reverse complement.
AAACGATAAAAAAGGTTTGTTTGTGCTTGTTTACAAGTAGTTAGAAGATTTGATGTGCATAACTTGTGCATACGGTAAATCAAGGACATTAATTTGTACTTGCATTTTCCTACAAGAGATTGAGAGACAGATGATGAACCACATTCCCCGAACTTAGTATTGACATACCTACAAGTGGTAAAATCAACCAAAACTTATTTTCC
>NW_023395778.1:0-6734 GCF_002127325.2 Helianthus annuus | reverse complement strand
ATGTTAAACTTGTTGTATTTGAATTTCTTGTAATGTCGACTATTTGAAGTTATGAAATGAAATGAAATTTGGAATTTCTAAATATTGTCACAAATAGCGTTATGATGTCTCTAGCAATCTTCACACTTCGTCTCATCCCGATGTTTCCGCCATTGGTTGGGGTGTGACAATTTAAGCAGAGAGAGAAGTATTAAGGAGAGAAGCAAAGAACATACCCGGAGAAATTTATACAACGAGCGCAAGTTGCTCGTTTTCCCAACCACGGGAAGCACAACAGCAGTAGGCGCGGAAGCCACTCCAGCCGTGGTTTCGCTCCTACCTCTCTTCCTGCCAATCAGTTGGGCAGCCGCATCTTCTTCTTCCGCCTCATCATCTTCAGGGGTCGCGCCAGCATCAGGGTTACGAGAACCCGCGCTCCCAGAGCTTTTCGAGCCACCTACACCAGTTTTTGCCTTAGCTGTACGCGACAAGCCTTTAAATGAATCGCTGATTATCACATAATCATCTAAGTCACTTTGACGAAGGCGGAGAGTACCTTTGACAGCAGCAGTAGTTGCGCGACTCGGGCCAGTACCCTTGCTGGTCACTTCCGGATCGGCCTTGGTCTTCTTCTTCTTCTTCAGGGGTTTCTTTTTCTTCTCCTCTGGGTCAATCCCCAGGTCGCGCAACACACCTGCAAAGATTTTAGACACGAACTTAGCTCGCCGTTGGAAGACCCTACTGACTCCTCGCTGGAAAGATAGAGAATCTCTTTCCCAGCAGAAGTCACAGAGCGCAAAGGACGAGGTTTAGGATAGTGCGCACCTTCAGTAGCGGTTGGCGGCGAAGCAAAGGCACCTTCAACCGGAAACATGAGGTTGCCCTTAATCTGGTCATACCAGCTTTCTTCATCGTCGCGCAAGGGGCGCACGCCCATGGAACCACCAAAGGTGGAGAAGGCAGCTTGATAGAGTTGCGCCTCTAAACATGAACATAAGTAAGTAACAATTAAATCGAGCTACTGCAAAAAAGAACAAAGAGATAACAAACCTTGATCACCGATCTTCAACACCGGAACCTCCCTGCTGTTGGGTGACCACTGGCCACTCATCTTAGCCGCGACCAAAACGTTTTCTCTAAACACCCGATTTGGGGTTGGGGTCAGTTGTTGATACCACTGGGCCTTCTTAGGAATCAGAAGGTCTTCCTTCGGTATCGCCTCAGTCCAATCCCGGAAGGGCATGGCAATTTGGCAACACTTCTTCACGAATGAAGAAAAACTTGGGTTTCCAGTCATGGAAACTCTTGGGGGGTTTAGCAGAATCTTCTTCGCCGAACCACGGCTTGCAAACGAGAAAAAACCCATCGTCCTCTGCAACTGGTAGAAGGCCCGGAACTTCTCTACCGACGGCTCGATGCCATGAGATCGGCATAGGAATTCGAAATGACGAACCCTAACCATCCCAGGTGGGCTCATCTGTGACAGATGGAAGTTGTAGTAATGAAGAATATGCCCCAGGAAGTTTGTAGCCGGTAACCTAAAGTTACCCTGAAGGAAAAAATCTTCATATAGGGTAATATAACCAGGTGGTGCATCAGCCGCGGTCTGGCCCTGAGCCGGATACCGGGCATCCCACTCCGGTGGGAATCGGAAACTCCGAACAATCTGTTCGAAGAGACCTAGATCCCATTTGAGGACAGGAACTGGACCTTCCTCAGCAGCAGCAATTTCTTAATGTTCCTCACTCATCGTATCAGAGAATGAATCTGGAAAAAACTCGAAGAAAAACTTGAAGATTTGCAGAAATCTTGAAGATGTGAAGAACCAACTTTGAAGATTCAAAGAGAGGTTGAGATAGAATAAGAAGGAAACGAAGAGAAGTGAGAATCTCTCACCTCTCTTCGGATATATATACCCATCGCATTTAATGCGATGGGTAACCGTGCCGCTTTCGCCGCTAGGCTGACCAACGAGAGGCTGCCACGTCAAGCGGAAAACCAGGGGTGATGGTTACCACGCGCGCGTGGGCCTCACTCTCCTGACACGAAGTGCAACCGCCGCAGACGGCATGATGACACCCGTGCCAGAGGTCAACTCAAACGTCGCACTCAACGACTTATCCCACCAACTTGTCAGAAGTTCAAATTTCGAAGTTTCCCGCCATAAAAATTACAAGTAACTTCATGCAAAAGTTACATGAGCCGCGCAAGCTACACGTCACCTCCAATAAACCTGCGCGCCTGATCAGACAAACGACAATCCCTAAAGACCTGCATTGGTACCAGCGCAATTGAAAACAACATTTTCCACATGCGCCACACCAATCAGGATCAAAAGAACATTTCCCCTATTACACTTATTTCTCTTATTTTTATTAAGTCCAGAGCTCCAACCACTTGCGTTGCGCATGGTGCAGCACTGGACTGGGGGGACTTGAAGGGGTATGGTCCCAAAAAGTCGCGCAAACCTCCGCCCAGGTTGCGCGCGAAACCATACTCCTTATTTCAGAAAACTTATTAATAATATCCACGCGCGACCTACACACGTTGTAGTTTATCTCGCGCGAGGCAAGGCCCACAAGAGGCTCAGATATCAGCACTTAGCATAAAACAATGGAACAAATGAGCATACTAACCCCGCGCGGATTAGTTTGCTGCCCAACAAGAGCCACTCAGTAGGGAAGCGCACAGCTACCCACAGTGGTACATAAGGTACAAGTGGCAGTAAAAGGAGCCAATGAGCGTCTAGCAGGCTCTGCACAATCGTGCGCCACGATCGCCTGACGAGAGGTACACAAGGACGCCTACGTGGCACCAATCAGAGGACGGAGACAACTGTCCCACGATCTCCACTTGTCTGCTGATGACAGAAGGACAACAAGGCCGACAACAATGACACGTGGCTCCAATCAAGGTGTGCCAGCACCGATGAACGTCTAGAAGCCACTAAGCGGTCGACGCCAGTGAGACAAAGAGCATATCCGTTTTGTTGTCCACTTCCGGCCCAAGGCCCATCAGCCCATAACCCCTTACACCTCTCCGGCTATAAATAGAGACCTCATTCTACAGGTTAAACATTCTATTCCCTCTACTCTCACTCTTTACACTTAATACTCTCAAAGCGGTCGCTTATTCTCATGCCGGAGCCTGGTTAAGAGGGAAACCCCCACATTCCCCTCTTAACGAGTAACGGTGTTCTGTTTTGCAGGATTGATTACCGAGTCGGAGCTCAAATATCCTTAAGAAGATTAACCATCATGAAAGGAACATAAACCAATCTAATTAACTCCCTAATTAGATCACTGTTTCTTCAACGTTTAACTTGCACCTCATGTGTTTCATTTAAATACAAAAATATCACTTCATGTAAAATGATCAAATTCTCTTCATATCAAACCTTGAGGTTGCATTTTATAACGATTTTAGTTCCTAACACTAACTTTGTTACTTTTTACAGTTAAATGTAAGGGTAATTAGGTCATTATATACCTTATGGGTTGTTTTTGATAATTACAAAGTTCTTTTAATATTTAATAGATTATTAATGCAATTACTCAAGTTTTTTTTTTATAATTTTCACGATTATTATTTAAAAAAATACTTTTTAAATATACAAATAAATATGCATTTTCTTTAGTCGTTTGTATTTTACAAATATCGTTTTTAAAATCATTTGTTTTTAACCTTTTTTAAACTGTCTATCGTTTTTAAAATTGTTCCTTTTTAAACCATTTGTTTTTTAATCGTTCCTTTTAAATTCCTTTGTCTTTTAAAGTTTTTTTAAACAATTCATTTTATACCTTTCTTTTTAAAATCATTTAGTTTTTAAACTTTTTAAACAATTCGCTTTTGTTAAGTCGTTCATTTTAAAATTTTAAAAAACGACGTGTATGAAAAACAAAAGAAATGGAATATTTGAAACAAAATGAACCATTCTGATAAAAAGTTTGCAAAAGATTGTTCATTTTTCAATTTTTTTTCGAATGGTTTATCTTTTTTCAAACCTTCCATTTGTTTGTTCAAAATTCATTATTTTTAAACCTTTCGTTTATTAAATTCGTGCGTTTTTAAAACCTTACACTTGTTAACTTACTTTTTGTAAGGTTTTTTTATAAACGTCGTTTTTCAAAATCTTCGCTTTTTAAACCACTCGTTCATTTAAAATCGATCATTTTGAAATTCCTTCGACTTTTGAAATCTTTCATTTTTTGAAGTTATTTTTACCTAATGGCTATAAGTAAATTGAATAAAGTTTCAAATGATTTTAAAAACGGTTCTAAAAGGAACGGTTTAAAAATAAACGCTTTTAGAAATGAACGACTTAAGAAAACGAATTGTTTCAAAAAGTTAAAAAACCCGTATAAAATGAAATGTTTAAAAAAACTTTAAAGGACAAACGACTTTAAAAAGAATTAAAAAACAAAGGGCTTAGAAAGGAACAATTTTAAAAACGATATATTGTTTAAAAAAGATAAAAATAAAATGATTTTTAAAAAGACATTTATAAAAAATAAACGGTTAATAAAAATGCATATTTATTTGTATATCTGAAACGTATTTTGTTAAATAATAATAGTGAAAATAACTAAATAATAAAAAAAAACTTCAGTAATTGCATTAATAATCTTTTAAATGTTAAGAGAACTTTGTAATTATCAAAAACAACCCCTAAGGTATATAATGACCTAATTACCCTTACATTTAATTGCAAAAAAAGCAACAAAGTTAGTGTAAGGGGCCAAAAACGTTATAAAATGAAACCACAGAGTCTAATATGTCAAAAGATTCCTTTTTAGGTTGAAAGGGTTAAACTAGCTAAACCACAGGAGTCAAAACAGTAATTTACTCATCATATAACTGCATTTCATGTTACCTATACAGTAGCTTCACGGTTTTTTTTTTTTTTTGTCTTTTAACGTCTTTTTGTTTTTCTTTTTATTTAACTCTTTAACATTTAAATTGATACTTAGAAACCCTTGACTTTGTAAAGGCTTTGTAATTTTTTATGTACGTATCGGTATAAATTTCAGTTGATTTAAGTTTCGACGTATTTTTTTTAGAAATGAGTAGGCTCAGGCATAATACGTTTTTGTGCTTACTTTTATGTAAGTTTTTAAGTTTTTCTACGTTTTGACACAAATCTTGTTCTAAAACGAGTCAGGTAAAATGTAATACGTTTTCATTAGACGGTATAAATTCGAGTTATTTTACGTTTCGATGCCGCCACAACGCACCGTATCTTTATTTAACCAAGAAAACATAATTTTCTTACGTGCTTATTTTGATGTGCGTGTCGGTAAAATTCAAGTTGGTTAACGTTTCGACATAAATTTCTTTACGAATAAGTCAGGTCAAATATAATACGTTTTTGAGCTTATTTTTATATACGTTTTCAGTTGATCTACGTTTTGACATAACTTTTGTTCTGTGACGTTTCGTATTTTTTTATTCCTTTTCAATTATTATAGTTCGTATTTTCATTTCAATCTTTGTAATTCGAGACTTGATTACAATGAAAATCGCATTTTATATCATACTTGTTTAATCATGCATGTGCAATACGCAAACAATCATGAAATACGTGTTTTATACTAAAACCGAGCCACACTTTAAGTTTATAACCTCTCGGAATATAATCATACATGTATCATACTTACAACATGCTTATATAAACCTTAAAACCCTAGAAATATGCTTAACTATGCGTTATGCCACCAAATGATCAAACCAAGCGAGTACAAGAGCTAAATTGTAATTTTCGATTTTTCAAGGCCCTTATGGATCGCAAGCCAAAGGCCTTACAGTCTACAAGGACCTGGCCTGGCAGATTATTATAGCAGCTTCACAAATTTGGGTTCAAAACATATTTCCCTCGTCTCCTAACTCCCAACCACTTTATTTAACACCAAACCCTAATACCCACTTATAAATACAACCATTCCCCATCATTCAAACACTTTCAACACCTTCTAGTCACTTCCAAACTCTCTCAATTCTTTAAAAATCCCAACTTGGACAGATTGTTCAAAGCTCCAAAACAATGAGTTTTGAGCTTGTTTCTTCAACTTTTCTTCGTGTTTTCTTCTTCTCTCTTCCATGGTTAACCTCTAGGAGCATTACCACATGTTTACCAAGGTAAACAAAGTTGATATGTCACCATTTTTAGGTTCAAGTAAGGATTTTGTTAAACTTTTTATACTTGTTCTTACTTTACCTTGTTTCTTGGAACCTTTTGACACCAAACCAAGTCAGAAACTAATCTCTATGTTGAGGGACTTGTGTTAAGGTTTATTCTAGAAAGCATGAGGTTCATATGCCTCCTAATACTAGACTCTAAGTAATCTTTAAGCCATGAAAGTGATGAAACCACACCAAGTCTCCAATGATACAATATTGGAAGCACCCGTCTTGGTTAACACTCATTTGGTTACTTAGAATATTTGATAGTTGTTTATGTATTCATGATCATCCGAATCATCCATGGGATGATTTGTGCATTGGTGAAATCTTGAGGTTAATGGATTTATCCAACCTATGCTTGATAATACATGGCTAGACTAATATATGACTTATACATAATATAATCTCCAAAATCGAACTAGATATCAACCGAACTCATGGTTGAATGTTATGTGTTAAGGTGGAAAATATCTTAGTTTCGGATTCCCTAGGTTGGACTTCTAATGGGTGACTTTGTACCCATCAAAAACACAATGTCCAACTTAAGTGTCCAAAACAAGGTATGTTTTATGTAC
>NW_023395777.1:0-6839 GCF_002127325.2 Helianthus annuus | reverse complement strand
GGCACAAGTAGGTTGTTAGCTAGTGGGGGTTTTGATAAGGGTAATGGTCACTCGCGGTCGATGCTGACGCGAGATCTGGGACCATACCCCTTCAAGTCCCCCCAGTCTAGTGTTGCTGCCACATACAAGTTGTTTGTGGGAGGAGTACTGGACTATAAAGCTTTTGTCCGCACCAGTATCAAATAGTATCGAAGCATAAAGATGGTTAACAAGAAACGTACCATTAACGACGTCATTGTCGTTGCGTGCTTGATTCGCGTTTAGGTTGAAGGCACGTCCACGAGGAGGTTGCTGCTGCTCTTGGATCCATTGAGGGCATTGGGGACGTCGATGATTAACATCCCCACATTTGAAACATGCCCTAGGTGGTCTTGCGTTCTGAGGAGCAGGGGCAACTTGTGGCGCTTGCTGAGCTTGTGGTGCTTGCTGAGCTTGTGGTGCTTGTTGTTGTTGGTATCGACAAAAGGCGGTGTCGTGTCCATAACGGTTACAATTGCCACAACGGCGGCACCTAGCATTGACGGGATGATGGTAGTTACAAGTGGCACACTTGGGGTGAATCCCAGTGTACGACCTTTGGGCGTTATCAGGAGCAACAGGGTTTGGGTTAACAGGTGGCACAATCGCGTTACAAACGGGGTTGGATTGCTTTCGCTTCTTTCCCCTATTGCTATTCGTTTGTTGGGTGATTTGATTGGCTGGCTTCGAAGAAACGGGGTTTGCGGCTTGCTTATCGCGAATACGGTTGTTGTTCAAAGACGCGGCCAAACGGTAAATGTCTTCGATGCTATCGAGTTTGGCTGCCTCGATTGTGTCACGCATACTAGGGGGTAAACCATGGATGCATTTACTTTTCTTGCGATCAGGGGTCGAAACAAGGTGAGGGACAATGAAACAGAGTTGTTTGAAACGGGTGGTGTAGGCTAGGTTATCATCACCAACTTGCTTTAAAACCCAAAATTCTTCTTCCAACTTTCTTTGCTCATGCGGAGGACAAAACTCATCCATCATTAGGGCCTTAGTCTCCTCCCAGGTCAACGCATAAGCCAACTCGTTCGAACGGATGTTTCTTTCATTCGACCACCACTCAAGAGCGCGGGCTTGGAATACCCCGGTTGCGCTACGTGTCTTGAGTTCGTCAGGGCAATCGCTATTGATGAATGTGACCTCTATGCTGTCAAACCACTCGAGCATAGCGGTCACCCCATCATTGCCGGTGAATGGCTTGGGATTGCACGACGAGAAGTGCTTAAAGTTGAACGAGGCGGGTTTGCGTATTTCGACCTTAGAGTCGACGGATGAGTGAGGAGTTTCAGAGGCACGAATCTCAGAAATGACCTTTGGAACGACACGCGCAAATTGATCGGCCATGAAAGCCATCATCTTCTTGGTAGAGCGAGACTTTGACTTCCTAGACGCATTGGAGTGACGAGAAGACATCTAAGATTCAAAAGAACGAAATGAGTGAGACTTGGTCATAATGCTTGTTTTAGAAAAATGAAATTGATCGCATAGCATAAAGGGTCACATAGTATAAAGTTCAAGTTGATTATCATAGCATAAAAGTTTAAATGTCTCATATAGCATAATCATGAACTTCACATAGCATAACATGAATAAACGAAAGCATCGCAAATTTAGTTTGTTCACGAGGGATTATTATTGTTTGTGATTGCGATAACGTGCGAAATGATTAAAACGACATTTTGAAATGAACGAACGTTTCAAGTATAAAAATCACATATAAATTGAGATACATAAAAGAGAGGCTCAATAAAACATTGGATTGTTTCGGGTAGAGAAACGTCGACTATTCCAAAGTGGGTCGAAAGTTCTTTCGATTTAGAGATATCGTGCTTTGGCCTATAAGTAAGATACTCTCGTCGAGAAGCGATTAACGGTATCTTACCCTTCCGGTTACTACACATCTCTAAATGATCGAAACATTCGGGACTTTGGCGAGAATAAAAATCGAGGAATGGGACTTAATCGACGAGATGCGGGTTTCACCCCTAACTTGACGATTTCGTACCCTAAATGTTGTTGGTACTCGTCGGCCAAAAATAAAATTTTGACACTTTGACGAGGGTCCACTAGAGTTGAAATGGAAATTACCATTAAGTTGTGGATGTCACTCCTAGCTTAATGGTGAAATTTCGTGCAAAATAGATTAAAGGTAGAATGAGAGTCGTTTACCAAATTGTGGGTTTCACGCCTATTTTGGTAAATTCTTCTCGTTGGTGTTACAAGAGTATAAAAATAGCATAAGTGTATTAGTGTTTACCTTAGGAAAGGCACATAATTTTAGTAGAAAGTATAGCTAGGAAGCATGCATGGTAGAGCACAAAAGTTTTAAACAACAAATAAGAGGCAAAATTCCTAGAACTATAGATTAGGGCAAAAGCATGGCAATTTTTCCTAATTCCCTATAGTTATGGCTCTGATACCAATCTGTCACACCCCAACCGATGGCGGAAACATCGGGATGAGACGAAGTGTGTATAGATTGCTAGAGACGTCATAACACTATGTGACAATATTTAATTAAATTCAAATTTCATTGCAATACTAAATTGTCATACAAGATTCAAAAGAAATAACAACAATGTTTCAAAGCATAACATAACAAACAAAAGATAGATTTATCTAGGTGTGTATCTAGTCCACCCTAAATCTTGTTTCGTCTTGCATATCATCTCAATAATTAACCTGCAACATGTATTAAAATAGAGTTCAATGCAAAAGCAAAGGCGAGTATACAAGTTTGACTACATAGCATAATAGAATAAAAACTCATATCCAACCTGTAACATAGTGAATAGATTTACTAGCAATGCAATTTTTGGCGTACTATATGATCAAACCCAAGAATACAACGCACAAAGAGCCTAATCCCAATCGTTCAGCGGGATAGAAATGTTTAACTCAACAATACCCAATTAGAATAGCGGGCGGGGCGTTAATCCTATAGCGCTATAATTGTTAAGGTGGGCTAGCAAAGTTAATGAGCATATAACGTTCCAAATCGTTCATAGAGCATACAAGCATAGCAAATATTCGCAATAGTTTCATGTTTCGTTCATAGATAGAGTATGTTTTGTTTAAGCATAAAAGTTGTTTTGTATATTCATACATGTTGCATCCCAAAGTGTAAAGGGGAAAAAGGGATCGAGTATACTCACGGTTTACAAGTCTTGACTTGGAAGTTCCGAGAGTAAGTTTGGTGGATGATTTAGCTTGGAGCACCTAGTCCTTCTACACGAGGAAACGTAGGTGTGTGAGTTTGGCGTTTACGGAAGATTAAGAATGTGGATGTAACACCCTAGTCTTTATTTAACGGTTTTATATGTAAATACCAAGATTTGATGTATAGTTAAGACTACACATACTATAAAATGCGGGTTTATTAAAACTTTTACAATTCATGAGTTATTCTACACAACGTGGTTGTTTAAAATTTACGATGTGTCAAAGTGCGGAAGCGTGCGTCTTTATCGTGTTCGGTTCTTCGATGATGCTTGATCGTCTTCCGGCATCCAAAATGTACCTACATTTCATAAACATGAAATGCTTTAGTCATACGGGACTTAAAACACGTCTAAACGAGTTCGAGAAACAATTGATAACAAAACAAAGTTTTCAACCTGACCTCCACCGTAAATTACGGTGGCATCGTAATTTACGGTGGCCACTGGTAGTACAGGCCCCCACCGTAAACCAGGAGGGAACCACCGTAACACTTTTCAATTCCACCGTAAATTACGGTGGACACCGTAATTTACGGTGGCCCCTGCATCAGCAGGTCTGCAGCTAAATTCAGCTATGCCTGTTTTTACGGAAACGGCCGTAACTCCTTCGTTATTGATCCGTTTTACCCGATTTCTTTTCCTACGCGTCCGTAATTTAATCCCCCATCTTATGAGGTTACAATCCGACATTCGACTTAACGAATTTTAAGACTTCTAAGTCTTCGGCTTATTACCCCTTTTTACCGAATTTTGACCCGTTCGTGATTTTATCAAACAACATGATTGTTTGATCCCGATTTCACATGAACCTTATAATTTCAATGTCGTCTATCATATTAGCTTTAATCCACAAGTTTAGGTATGATCTTAAACCCGATTATACTCCAAGGATTGTTTTGACCCGTTAAGGATATTGTAAGCACTTTTAAGCTCAGTATCGCTTTCATTCATGTAACACCACGTAAAAACGTGTCCAATTATACATAGACACGTGTCCTAAACTCTGACTATGCGAAAGATTGAATTTAAGGGACTAAAAGTGACAACAGTGAAACTAGGCTTTCGCAAGGACTAAAAGTGTCAACATGTCAAACTTAGGCCTCTGAATGACCATGTGTGAAGATGATATTCTTAATTGGGTGATTGATTCGGTATACGAAGTAGTTTGTGAAAATAATCGGACGATTATAAATTACAAGGGTTAAAAGTGTCAATATGTGAAACTTGGTCTCCGAGTGGCCTTTTAGTGAAACCGAAGCTTCGTAATATTCAATCATACTCCCAAGAATGTATGATAAAAATTTCACATGATTCCGAGATCATTAAGTATGATTTTTAAACTTTGGGTTAAAAGCGTCAACTTGATGAAACTTGCGTTTACAAAGGAATTTAACGAACCCGAGGCTAACAAGGTTTGTTTGTCCATCCTTGGGCTCCAAGAAAATAGTTACAAGGGCCTTGATTGCCAAAAATAGGGTTAAATAAGGTTAAAATCGTGCAGGGACTGAAATTGCCAAGTTTAAAACTGGTTAAGCTGGTAACCTGGGCACTAGCGTAGCGCGAGCCCGAGGCCCTTCACCGTCGCGCTACGCGACTGCCTTCGCTGGGCAGAATGTTCTTGCCAGGTGCGGGTTTTGGCTCTCCACCGCCTTAATCTAGTTTGTATCGAATTTTGGAGCTATATGTCGGTTTAAACCACTAGCTAGGACACTTGGGATGATCTCTTAACATCCTAAAACACCTGGAAGCCATCAAGAACCATAGAAATCACTATATAAGTGAACCTCCTCTAGTGATCATAACTCACACTTGCAACATTCCATTGTGGGACTTAATCTGGAGCTTCCAGCAGTAAGGAGAAGACTTTCAAGTGTAGAAAAGATTGCTAGGACCATTAGTAAGTCTCTAATTAATTGTTTAGTCATTTAATTTAGCTTAATTGCTCAAAAGTCAAACTTAGTGCTTAATCAGTTTGACTTTCGTTTTAATTACATGTGGCTTAACCACTGATCAAATTGAAAGTGGTTATGAAACCACATTAGTATAGGTGATTAACCCCTGAAAGGGGTGTCTCCTAATTATCTCGTTTGACTGGTTAATTGTCGGGTCAAAGTAGTTTGACAGAAAGTCCAACTGGACAGAAATGATAAAAATGATTCTAATTAACAAACCAAAGGTTCTAAATTATATTATAACATTCTAAAGACTTGGTAATGATTACATAAACATGTTTTATCAGTCCTAATCCGACAATTAATCATCTAAGGGCAGATTATAACCGAAAGTCGCAAAAGCATGACTTTTGTTATGACTTCCAGTTCTGACCCATTCAAGCTTATTTCTTCCATGTTTTAAGCTTCCATTAGGACCATACTACATTGTAGTATAACTCTCTGAAGTTATATTACATGGTGCCTAATCGTTTGTCATTTATGCTCTTGATCGTAATTATGCTCATTAATGCCTAAAACGCCCTTTTTGCATAAAATTGAGATTCTTAGCAATGTGAATGAACTAAAACCTTTGCTACTGATATTTAAGCATGTCCCGAAAATTTGACATCAGTTTAGGGTCTAGAATGGGAGTTATGCTCAATGGCGTAATTAAGGAACTTCTTAGTAATTAGAAAGCGTATTTAGCATAAGGCCCATCTAAACCCGATTTTTATTACCAAACTTTTTACATACTGATGTTAAATAATATTTTGGGATTTTTAAAGATTTTTATTTATTTTTAAGCTGAACTTAACATAGGATTATAGTCCAGTTTCGGTAATTACCAATTTTACCCTTTTCATGCATAAAATGAGTTTTACATAACTTTTTGAAACCAAACTTTTTGCTACTAATCCTAAATGATAAATGTAGTATTTTAAACCCTATAAACTGACCAAAATATCAGATTTCCTATATTTACCATATTAGCCCTTTAAATCGCATATTTAGCATTTTTAGCACCTAGTATGGGTCAAAACTATATTTATCATATAAAACACATAACCTACTGATGTTTTAAACTAAATTACATAATATTCCAGTAAACTAATGTTTTAAACTCAGAAACTTATTTTTAACCCCTAAAAGCCTATGTAAATTTACCAAAATACCCCTACGGTGCATAATTGGTTATAAAAGGTATATTTTTCATATAATAAGTATCCTACTGATATAACTCAATAAAATACATGTTTTTATTAATCTAATCAGACCTGGAACTCAGTTTTATAAATAAATCCTTTTACGAGCATCAAAATTACCAAAATGCCCTTTTGGTACTTATTTTGATTTAAATTGCTTTTTGGGCATAAATGTTGATATACTACTGATATATTGACATATTATGAGCATAATAATGATTAAGACCTGTTTATAGTTTATTCGGTTACCCGTTACGCATTTACGCGTTCGGATCGGTTTACGTGACTAGTTTACGTAAAATAGCCGAAACGGGCTTAACTTAGTCATTAAAACCTCTTTTTTCCAGAATGTGTTTAATTTACCCATATTATACAAGTATCTAAGCTTGTCGGGTCTAAATCACATTCTATTCCGGTTCCCGTTTAATCTACCGGTTAGGTCCGTAAGGTTTCTT